>NW_026869319.1:2126753-2426753 GCF_020745735.1 Hemiscyllium ocellatum
CCGACATTTTCCAAAACAGCATATTTATTTGAAATGTGCAGCAGCCCCAGAAGACGCTGCACTTGCTGCTTACCTCTCTTACGTTTTTTGGAGTTAATCCATCTCTGTGACTGCATCTGAGACATTCTCTCCTTCCTATAACCTGCCATCCATCACATACTGTTGCTGCTATAAATTCTTCATTGTCACTAACTGTCTCTCCAACCGATCCATTCGATCTGATAGGAGTCGCAACTAGAAGCATTTATTGCAGATATAATCCGCAGTAACACTTAAATCCTCAAACTCCCACATCTGACAAGAAGCACATATGATTCTACTAAGGCGATTTGTGCTCTTTCACAATCTACAGACCCAGAAACACAAAACTGTCTTATTCCTCTACAAAACACTGGCCCAGGTTAAATTAATATTTATGGTTTATATTTTAAGATTAATCAAGAGATATATCTCAGAAATATATAATTAAGGAAGAACCCACTCGACTAATTTCTGCAGATTTTCTGGAGGACACAGTTAAAACAATTCACTTATCTGGCTGGGGACATTACCCAAACAGTTCCTCCAAACCAGTTGCAAATTTCACTGTTTGTTAATTTTACTAGACACACTCCAATATCGAGCGATACATGAATTCAAACTATTTTGGCAGTAACTGCGCAGGTACATTGTCCTGTCAGTTTCTCCCCCACACCATGTGCTTCCTTAGTCTGTTCCTTTCCCTCTTAAAACCACTGTTGTTTTGATTTTTTTTCCCTAAAGTTCCAAAATAATGCAACAGCATACAAAGCAGAAATTGCTGCTCCTGGAATTCGAGGAAATCACCTTCAACACCTAAAATGCTTAAAAAAGCAGCAGCTGTTAGAGCCAGAAATTCTTCCCGCCCAGACTTCTGAAATCCAAATAAACTACTTCCACTGGTTGTCCGTGGTCTATGCTGCAAGAAATAACTCCGAATTCCGAAGTTTGTCAGGCATGAATTCTGTGTCAGAAATGCATTGTGATTCGTGCAATTTCGCTGTTCATTTCTAAGTTCCCAATATCATTTCTTATATAATGGAATCTAAATGTTTCCCTACATATGTCAAATTGGTCTGCAGTCCTCCACATTATCTCTTCCTCCCTGTGTACATGGATGGATCATGTTTACTACCTTTCAGTTATCTACAAGGGCTTATGGTCTTTGCAGGTTCTATAGTACAATAAAACACAATCACTGACAGTTCAATTAATATGCTGTTTATTTCTGACATTTTTATATGAAGTATATCTGGCCCATCAGACTTAACAATGATCAATCTAGCGCCATTTTCAAGTACTGCCTTGTTATTGATATGAATTGGTTTCATGTCTTTAGTTCCACAAGTCCCAGGTGATTACTTGCTTCACACGGAGATTTCCTGACGCTTTCTCCATGAAGACAGATGCAAAATAGCTGTTTAGTTTCTCTGCCATTTCCTTGTTCCCCACAATAAATTCTCCTATACCTCACAAATTTCCACCTTGGCCTTACTTTCGTTTTCTTTGGTACATGGATCGTAGATTTGAGCAGCGTTTGTGTTTCCTGCTTGTTTGTATTCAGGTGCTTTTTAATTTCCTAACACTCTCTTCATCCTTATTTCCAGGAAAGTAAATCTCTCAGAATGTTTAGATTTGCATAAAATCTGGAATTCTTCTGAAGCTGCTTCATTAGATTTAACGCAATCATTAATTTCTTACCTAAACCTTCAATGAGTCCGCTTCCCTTTCTTTGATGTTTGTAACTTAGTGATATATACATATTTTTCAGACTTTACACTGAAATCCATTGTTTGTCTCACACTAAATGTCATTTGTATTTTTCCAATTCACTTGGCCCTCTAGCCTTCGGGTTTCCATGATATTTGAGTGTAATGTTCAAACATTCTATATTGCCATGTAACATGCAGCATATTAATGTCACCATTGCC
Organism: Hemiscyllium ocellatum; assembly: GCF_020745735.1. Classification (NCBI taxonomy): domain Eukaryota; kingdom Metazoa; phylum Chordata; class Chondrichthyes; order Orectolobiformes; family Hemiscylliidae; genus Hemiscyllium; species Hemiscyllium ocellatum. The sequence continues at coordinate 2,128,703 of NW_026869319.1, forward strand.
CAATAGCTTCCTCAGAGCACGGTAAGTAATTAGACCTTCTGACCACGCAACACCACGCCTGAAATAACCTGCTCTCTACTTTGGTTCACAACATACTCTTCAGCCTACCTCATATACACTTATGAAATGTATTTTTCACAGCATTAGTAATCATTTAGTTAACGCAGTTTCGATGCAATTTTAGATCATCCAGTATTACTGCACACCCACGATATTTGCATATCTTATTTTCAGAGAATCGGATGATCAACAGTTTTGGTTTAGATATGTAAGGTACCAATGTTTGTTCCTCCTTGTTGTTGTCAAGATCCATACAAACATATTCAGAAGAAGCTGAGTGATGTGCTCTGTGATGTTATTAATGATAGACGTGGACAAGACATGGGGAAAGCCCACCCCGATGGTGAGATGATCTGAAGAAACGCCCATCAATTCAGGACAACATCAATAACCTTCCCCGCTCTGCAAAGACAAATGTCTCCCTATTCTCTCTACTCCCTCACACTCTCTGTATATCTGTTACAGCACCTACCCCCGAACAAGGCTCTTGCTCCACCAGTCACACTGTTGCATGCAACACTCTCTTTCCTTCACTTTCTCTGTCACTGAATGCAAATCGAGATTGAATTTATTGTTTTGCCAACGTTGAACCAGTGAGACAATTTGATGCTGGGGATATAAAGATGCAAACATTTTCAAAATTTGGAAGAGAGCAGATGCCATCGAGACGGAAGAAGCCTGGGGATCAACCATCTTGCTCCGCAAGAAATTAGGAAATCCTCACTATCATAGATAATTTTTCATATGAAACATATTCACAGTAAACAAAAATACGACGACACAGGAAATTCAGCAGACGGTAGAGTAACATCACAGAGGACGGCAGTCGCTGTGTGGTTTTGAAATCAAGTTGATGTAATCTTCATGAGTGTCTAATTGAAACAGCATATTGTTATACAGTTGGGGGCAGTTGTGTGGTGATGGGGGGGGGGGTGTTGCTTAAAGTTGTAAATAGTTGTGGAATAATGTTCACTTTTACAGTTAAAAATAAATTGGCGTTATTTTCCTTTAAATACTGGAATTTGGGAGTTCTCTGTTATTCAATTCTAACAGATTTCTAGGTGAGTTGAGCTTTCCTGAGTGTTTGGTTTAATAAATAGAGGCGTTCACTACCATGTTGCAACATTTGTAAAGACCAATAGAGAGCAAAAAAAAAACAAAGATAAGGAGTTAGAAGATTAAATATAAAGAAATACTGTAAGAGCTTCTTTCGATATGGAAAGGGCAAATGAGAGGCAAAAATGGGCATCTGATTGCTAGAAATTGACACAGGAGAGATAGTAATGTGGAACAAGGAAATGGCTGAGGAGATGAAAAATTACTTCGTGTCAGCCTTCACGGTTGAAAACATGAGTAATATCCCAAAAATTGAAAAGACTAGTGGACATACTTGAGTAAGGTGGCCATCACCTAGAAGAAGGTGCTGTAAAAACGGAATGGTCTGAAGGTAAGATAAATCAACTGGACCAGATGGACTCCACTCCAGATTTCTAAGGCAGATAGCCGATGAGACAGTGGAGGCGTTGGTGGTGAACTGTCAGGAATCTCTCGAATCAGGGAGATTCCCAGTGGACTGGAAAATCGCTAACGTGATACCGCTGTTTAAAAAGGGAGTAAAGCAAAAAACGGAAAATATCAGATTGTCTAATCTAAACTTGGCTCTGGGTAAGATCCTGGAATGCATTGTGAAGGATGAGATTTCTGAATAGTTGGATGTGGATGGAAAGTAGGACAAAGTTAGCATGGTTTCATCGAGGGGAGGTCATGCCTGGAAAATCTGCTAGAAAACCTTGAGGACGTAACGAGCAGCACAGAACAAAGAGAGCCAATGGCTGTCATCCACCTGAACTTCCAGAAGGTCTTTGACAATGGCTACTGAGTAAGGCAAGGGCCCATTGTATTAGAGGCAATATGCTAGCATGGATAGAAGTTTGGCTGTCTGGCAGGAAGCAGAGAGCGTCGATAAAAGTGTCCTTCTCAGGATGACAGCAGGTGACAAGTGGTGTTCTATAAGGCTCAGTGTCGGGACCACAGCGTTTCACTTTATACATTCACGATCAGATGAAGGAACTGAAGGCATTGTGGTTAAGTTTGAAGGTGATACAAAGTTAGGTATAGGGACAGGTAACGTCGAAGAGGCATGGTGACTCAAGACGGATGTGGATAGGTTAGGATAATGGGCAAAGAAGTGGCAGATGGAGTACAAACTGGGAAATTGTGGGAACATGCCCTTTTAGTAGGAAGAATAAAAACATGGACTACCGAGAAAATTCAGATGTCTGAAGTGCAAAGAAACTTGGGTATCCAAGTCCAGGATTCTCACAATGTACACTTGCAGGTTGAGTCAGTACTAGGAAGGCAAATGCAGTGATGGAACTTATTTTGAAAGGATTTGAATGTAAAAACCGGGATGTACTTCTGAGGCTCTATAAGGCTCTGGTCAGACCACATGAGGAGTATTATGCGCTATTTTGAGCCCTATTCTCAGGAAGGATGTGCTGACCTTGGAATGGGTTCACAGCAGGTACACGAAATGATCCGAGGAATAAAAAGCTTAATTTATGAAAACGTTTGAAGACTCTGGGTCTTTTCTTGATGGAGTTCAGAGGGATGTGGGTGGATCTAATTGAAACATACAGAATACTGAATGGCCTGCACAGTGTGGATGTTGAGAAGACTTTCATTGGTAGGAGACTCTAGGACCCAAGGATACAACCTTAGAGAAAAGGAAAATCCTTTTAGAACGGAGTTAAGGGGAAATGTCTTCAGCCAGAGAGTGGAGAACCTATGGAATTCATTTTCACAGAAGGCAGTGGAGGTCAGGTCATTGTGTATATTTAAGATAGAGATAGATTGCTTCTGGAGTATGAAAGGGATGAAGGGTTACAGGGAGAAAGCAGGAGAATGTTGTTGAGAAAGTTGTCAGCATGATTGAATGGCAGATCAGACTCGATGGGCTCAATGGCCTCATTTCTGTTCCTATGTTCGATGATCTAATGGTCGTAAGCTGCAGTCTGATGCTCCTGCTCTCTTACTTTGTCTCTCCTGACAGCAAAGTGTGAGATTAAAAATCCCTGAATCATCTTTAACAAACGTGGGAGATTCCTATTGAGGATTCTTGGGAATCGCTCCACTGCTTGAAGGAAAGGAAATTCTGCCAAATCGAACTGTTCCAGGAAGAAGTTTCATACCAGCAGCTTGTTTGAGTAGAATAAATTCGGAGACAGAATAGCAGTTGGGACACATTATCTCTTTTCCATTTGATATGATTAAAAATACTAGGAAACTCTGGAAACCATTCCTTATTCTTTATTCTCTTCAGACATGTGCGTTGGTGTGTGTGTCTGTATGTGTATGACTCTGTGTCTCACATTTTTCGAGAAAATGACCTAGGTTACACTTCACATTTGTTGTAACCAGTGAAGAAGTGGGGCTGGAAAATGAAACAGTGACCCTCCAACATTGGTCGGAACAGGAATAATAAATTCTCACGGGGCTGTTCAAGTGGGAATTCTCTTCCCAAAAATTTATTCCCAAGACGAAGCTCAACACCACTACTTCCAGCGCAATTAAACATGGCCCATAAATGTTGGCCTATCAACAACATCCACATTCCATGAATAAATAAAAAATGATGAACTGCAGCAGAATTAATTGGATGGGAACAAAGCTGTTAGACAAATGCCTGGTGCCTTCCAGAATTGTGCTGCCTGTGTAGTTAAACTTTGTGCAGTTCCCTAGCATTGTGACTGGGTGCTTGCATTTATTCAAAATTGGGTTTGTTCAACATTTAACAGACATGGAGGAAAATTGTGGACAGACAGAAAAGTGCTGCGGAGACCACACTCAGATGTTATTGTCTGGTCGAGCAATGACAAAGTGTCTAATGACCCACTCCTGCTCCTCAGTCCGATATTCCAATGTTCTATTCAGTCTTAAAACCACCTGAACAGGAGCAGATAGAGACCACTTGCTCCAAATAGCTGGTCTGCAATGTTACAGGATGTGATTCAGTCCCTCAACACTGTGTGATTTGATGTGGGTTGAAACATGTGATGGGAAATCCAGACCGGATACAAAAGTGGCCTCTCACCTCTTTACAGCTTGTCTCCTCGCTGAGCTGGTGTTTCATTTGTTGGTCATGCTGCAGTCCCAGATTGACTTTGAATATCGGACCCATATCTCGCCCAGAGATGGCTCACCAGAAACCTTTCTCTCACTGTCCTCAACATTCAGTAAGAGCACTTCTTGGTCAATTGCAACCATCCATTTTGCAATGACAGAATGAGAACATAAGAAACAGGAGTAGGTAATACGGATGCTCAAGCCATTGTATGAGATCATGGCTGATCTACCGTTGGCATTAACTCCTCTTTAATGCCCACTTCTTCCCACCCTCTGCTCTCTGACAGGTCAAATATCCATCTTTCTCATCTTTAAATACTTGCAGTGATCTAACTCCCCTACGTTTTTACACCTGAAAATTTCTGACATTCACTACCCTATATAAGAAGAAAACATTCTCCACACAGATACCATCACGTATTAACATTAACAATAGTGGTTAACTGACCTGCTCAGTTAAGAGGGATTTATCCCGGTATCAAGGCAGGATGTGGCTGAAGATTTTATCCTCAGAGGCACTTAAATTCCCAGAATCATACACCCCGACTAAAATAAAAAAATACAAGTCATGGAATTTATCATCTTCTCAGTGTCTGTGTACAACATAACGCGTGATTGTCCATCACCATCAAGTTTCAGTGCAATTGCCTCTTTTTCTCTGACAGTGCTACAGATTGACCTTCACTCACTCCTCTTTTACGACCAGCCCACTGATTATTCTGGTGAAAATTCTTTACACTTTCTCTATTGCAATCAGATCATTCGTTTTAAAGGATAACAAAAATGTCCATAATACCCCAAATACAGCCTTTATAACACTCTCAGCGATGATCACAATAATTCCTTTCCCTCACTTAATGGTCGCCATATCTTTATTATGATGTAAAAACCCATTCCTTCGTTATGTACTGCCATCGATGTCAAATTTAAATTTCCTTACCTCTGTATGTCAGCATCAGTAAAGCCAGCACCAGAGGTGCCTGTAGAGATGAACATCACTCTTGGGGAGAGACTCAGTCAGAAAGATTGCACTTGAAATAGGGAATGGTCACTTACCTGAATGGAAATGAAGTGTAGGAATAAGGAAAACAGACAGAGGAAGGGAGCTAACTTTACTTTTGTTCTTCCCTCATGTGAGGTGTGCAGTCCTGACAATGCCAGCATGTTATATGGATCTTGAACTGAGTGGCTGGTTCAGCTGTTCCACAGGACCATAAAGAGTAAAACACATTGCGGTGGGTTTTCACAGACTTGACTGGGGAGGTATAACCCATTGACTTTTCTGAAGGACATGAAGCAAGCAGCTGGGCTTTTTCAAAATCACAAATAACGATAGTTTCACTTCAATTACATCAATTTCCTTCATGAGATATCAACAGATTATTATTCCGTGCCACCAGATTATGTGTAAATGATTTAAGCAGCATGCAGTATTGCCTGTCTGACAGGTTCTGTGCAGTGAACAAGTTAAACTTACTCAAGATCAATTATTCCGCAACTAACATGTGGTTAGAAGGGACTTAATAACGTGTGTCCAGATTTAACAAAGGCACAATTGATGGTTTATTCAGAAGATGCACTGACGCTGACGAGAAGATGAGGATATCATGAAGGTGGTATTGGACAGGATTAGTCAGTGGGGAGAATACAGAAATGTAGATCTGTGCAGAGCTAGAAGGATTAAGGAGTTTAAGAATGGTCTGTTTCATCTTCACATATTGGTGAGCAATTTCTCATGAGTAATTTGCTCGTTATAATTTGTGAGGAATTGACTATATCATTGGAGATGAAAATATTGACGTCCAGCTTTCTAAATTTTACATAATGCGAGCCGCAATTCAGCCTAACCTGGCTTTATGAACAAATAGAATGAGTTACCAGGAACACCAACTATAACGAGAATAGGACAGTAAACAGCTTGAATAACCATCAATACATCATTGGTTCGCAAAACAAATGAGATACAAGGTTGAGAAAGCCAGTAAACTCCAATCCATTGTTGGAATATAATATTCTCAGATTCTGATCCATTGTTGGAACATTTCAGCCTAATGTTCTCAGATTCTGATCTTTCCTCCCCTCTCTCTGGGTCTTCTGATCCCTGTTAGTGCTGTCGGTGATGCTCCCGCTGATACTATGGGATAACACATTGAACCGAGATCCTAATTGATAGAAGAGAAAAGCCTTGCAGTGACACATTTAGGATCCACTGAGACTGACATAAATCGCAGTCGCTGCACAAATGTCTCCAGTTAACCTATTTCAATTCAATACATTTTACTAAAATTTTAAAAAAATGATTAAACTTTACACATTCTGGATGGGATATGTGGGGAGACTGAAGGAACAAACGTTTGGGCTGATAGATCAATCATGTGTAAGCATTCAATCTGCCTTGGATATGGAAGCAATGCCAGAGGTTTATCAGAACATAAGCATGCTTCTCTGTTTATAAATTGAAACTATGTTCTTTAACTACTGATCAGGCACTGCAATATCAGTAAAACGTTGAGAAAAGTTTTATCGTCCATGATCTGAGAAGAAAATGTCCCTAAGACTACATGCAGTTATAACAGACAACGATATGGTTATGTTAACAGAGAATTGTACCGAAGACATAATGGAGACTGCAGCTGTTTTATAATTCAGTGTAGGTAAAGCAAGGTGGTGGAAAAGGCACAGTAAGTCAGGCAACATCCGAGGAGCAAGAAAGTAGACGTTTCAGCTGGACCCTTCTTCAGGACTAGCGAGGGGAAAGGGGGCTAAGAGAAAATGGATAATGGGGTGAGGCTGGGGGAAACATAAGTAATACGTGAGCGAAGGTAGGAGGTGATACTGATAGATCGGTGAGGAGTGTGGAACGGAGTGGTGGGAAGGAAGGTGGACATTAGGTCTCCTCAGGAGGGCAGATGTGAGTCCGGGGGCTGCATCTGGGATCTGGGTTGGCGAGGGGAGATTTGTAAATCAGTGAATCCAATGTTCATGCCGTGTGTTTGTTGGGTTCCGAGGCAGAAGATGAGGTGTTACTGGTAACATCCTGGTAAATCTCTTCTCAACCATCTCCAGCTTAATAATCTCTTTCCTTTAACAGAACTGCACACAGTACTTCAGGAAAGGCTTTATCAATATTCTGCACAATCTCAGCATGTCTTCCCAACTTCTAACCTCAAAGGTATGACCAATGAAGTAACCTTAAACACCCTGCGCCAAAATCTTCAATGAATTATGCCTGTCCCCCTGGGTCCTTCTTTTCTACATAACTACCAAAGCCCAGCATTAATTGTGTAAGCCCTCCCCTTGTTTGGTTTATCAAAATGCAATGCCTCACATGCATCCATGTTAAACCCCATCTGCGACACCTCAGCTCAGTGAATGTTATTACTGCTCCCATCACACTCCCCCTTTGGATTAAAACGACAATCCCCTCTCCAGAAGGCCTCCGGACACCAGTCTTAAGTTTTCTAAAGACCCAGAGCTTGGTTTGCCTTGCGCAGTTACAGGGAGGAGTCGGTAAGGAGAAGCTGGCAAGGAGGCAGTTGCCTTATATTAATTAATGATTTTAGGAAGAGGGGAGCCACATGCTAGAGATTTGAAATAGTGACCGGTGTTTTGGGCCCAGAATTGTGCTCGTTCCTCGTTTCTAGTGTTCAGTATTGATATCTACTCGAGATCCTTCATAGTGCAGAGTATGTTTGCAGGATTTCTTTCCCTAATATAGCAGACTGCTGGTAATAGCCACTTAAACCAGAAATTATAGCCAAGTAATTGAAGATGTTCATTGGTTGTCTCAATGGCACAGCGAATGCACTCAAAATCCTTTAGTTGAGGGTAATAACTTGTTTTATTTTTCAATTATAAATGTCCACTGTATAATTTGGTAATGTTAACCAGAATTTAATAAATCCATACACTTTAAATATGACTCGAAATCTGGGCGTGATTTAGGCCTTGTTTAATGGATGGTGCCCACGTGTGTGAGCCGGGCCTCTTGATTCGATTCCAGTCCATGAATGTCTGATAGCGGCCCTACCTCTGGAGAAGGTGGAGTGGATTCATGTTCTGTAGAAGTGTGTCACAGCGTGTTACAACAGGCGGATGAACAAACACACAGGAGCATCATGTTGCAGCTTTAGGAGCTAATGCTGAATGACGGTAGTGTCCCTGTAACTGCGCCGAAAATTGTAGTTCCAAATCTCACAGAGCTGTTTCATAATATATCTGAACAAGTTGATTAAACTTTTTTGGAATCGTGCCTTGCTGGAGAAGGAAGAGGTACGACGACTGAATTTGAGAATTTCGACTCAGGATGACTGAAAGCATAGCCAATCAATTATGAAGGGCATGGATAGTTTGAGTGGTCAAGGTTCCTTCTCCCCAAGGTAAAACCAGTAGGCATAGGTTTAAGATGTGAAGAGAAATACTTGAAAGACAATGAAGAGCAACTTTTTTTTTGCTGCAGAGGATGGTGCTTCTATGGAATAAGCTGCCAGAGAAACTGGTGGAGGCTGGAACAATTACAGCATTTAAAGGGCAACTGGGTGGCTTTATGATTATTGGGACATGGGCCAAATGCTGACAAATGGGAGCGGATTAATTTCAAATATTTGGATAGCATGAGCGAGTTGAAGAGTCTGTTTCCCTGTTGTACATCTCTATGAATCATTGATTTAATAACTGAAGGTCTCTTTGTAATCTTCAGTGGTTCTTCATTATACAAACACTATCCACTGTACACCCAAACTCGAAGTTATCCACAAATTTGCGAAATATGCCTTCTACAACTCGTATCTAAATAATTTATATAAATGACAAACAAAAGTGTACCCAACAATTTTGCCTCTGGATCATCGCTGCCAACAGGCTTCCAGTTCACTAAACAACCATCCACCACCACCCTGTCTCCTGCCATTACACAGATATACACAGAAACACACACGCAATCACACACGCATATAGAGACACCGATGCAACCATGTCTTTAAGACAAAGGTTAGATTAAAACAACGATCAAGAGTTGCAGTGAGAAGGAGGGAAAATTGTGTTGAGAAACACACCAGACAGGATCAAACTGCAAAATAGATCTTTTGGGCCAAATGGCCTAAGTCCAATTTCCAATGCTCTGTGGCCTTAAGGTGTCAGGATTATTTTCCAAGGTTACAGGAGAAGCTAAGTTTGATAAATACTTGACTGAACAGTCAATAGGACCGTGGGATACGTTTGAGGGGCTGAATGGTATATGCTTGTTACTATTTGCTTTGTTTCTGAAAAGAGGAGGTGACTTGCTGTGAGGTTAAAACAGTTTAAAATGAAAGGGGTCTCCCATTTCCATTTGAGATAGCGTTATTCCTTTCTCCTTTGGATTGTGTGATCTGTGACGTTCTCAGACCCGGGGACAGTCAAGTCTCCCGGGATCTTCAAGGCTGACCTTGACTGACATTTGATGTACAGGGGAGGGAATGTTTATTGGGAGAAGACAGGAGAGGGGGTGGTCAGCTACAGTCAGACCAGCCGTGATGTTTCTAAATTAAGCAACAGGCTGGAGGGTCCGAATGGCCAACTGCTGCTCCTAACTCACACGTTGTTCTGTCAATTTACCCTCAAGACTGTGACAGAGGGAGAAAATGATTCCATTCAGCTAGTCAGCATCGTGACAACGCAGCAGGAGAAGGCCATTATGCCCATCCATGGGGTTAGAAAAGAATAGAATGAAGGACTCAAGTCATTTCAGTAAATTATACAGAATAGGAGGACGCCATATAACCATCCCAGGCTGTTATGCAGGAGCAGGGGCACCCTGGATAGCTGTCAGGAAATACAGAGTAGAGATCATTATGCATTTTGTGTTTGGAAAGCTGTAACTGGTAGAATACTTCAAGGATCTATGTGAGGTCATCAAAAATGTAAATCCAAATAAATAAATTGGATGAAGGGGATGGAGCTCAGTTTGCTCATGGACCAGATAGTCATTCCATAAGATGTTAAATGGAGACAGAGCGTCTGAAATGGAACACAGACAGCCGGAGGGCGGAGCGTCTGCGATGAGATTCAGACAGGGGAGGGGCAGAGCGTCGACAATGGGATACAGACCTGGTGAGGGCAGAGCGTCTGCAATGGGACACAGCCGAGGAGGGCAGAGCATCTGCAATGGGATAGAGACAGTGTGCAGGCAGAGAGTCTGCAATGGGTTACAGTCAGAGGAGGGCAGAACATCTGAAATGAGATACAGACAGGGGAGAGCAGAGCGCCTGCAATTAAATACAGAGAGGGGAAGGGCAGGGCGTCTGCAATGGGATACAGGCAGAGGAAGACAGAGCATCTGCAATGGAATACAGACGGGGGAGGGCCATGCGTCTGCAATGGGATACAGGCAGAGGAAGACAGAGCATCTGCAATGGAATACAGACGGGGGAGGGCCACGCGTCTGCAATGGGATGCAGACAAGGGGAGGACAGGGCATCTGCCGTGGGAGAGCGTCTGCAATGAGATATAGACATTGGAGGGCATAGGGTCTGCAATAGAGACAGGCAGTTGAGGGCAGAGCGTCTGCAATTGGATATAGATGTTGGAGGGCATAGTGTCTACAATGGGAGACAGACAGGGGATGGCAGGGCGTCTGCAATGGGACACAGACGGGGGAGGGCAGAGAGTCTGCAATGGGATACAGACAGGAGGAGGGTAGAGCATCTGCATGAGGATACAGACGGGGGAGTCCAGCGCATCTGCAATGGCATACAGTCAGAAAACGGCTGTGAGCAAACCTTCAGTAAAAAAGAATCAGTGCAATGGAGGCGATGGGAACTTTTTGTTTCGTGGAAAAGACAAAACAGCAGAATATTATTTAAATGCAGGGAGAATGCAGAAGTCAGTGGTACAGGGGGATTTGCGTGTCTTCGTACATGAATCACATCAAATTACTCTGAATATGTTGCAAGTGATTTGGAAGAGAAATGCAATGATTCTGTTTCGTGCAAGGGGTGTTGGGTATGATCTAAGCCATGTTTTTTTGCATCAGTGCAGGGCAGTGCTGAGATCACATCTGATGTACTATGTGTAGTTATGATAGCCTAAACTGAAAAATAAAAGGTTTAGAAATGTTTCAAAGATGTTGCCCTTAACTCGTTCTTGGGATGAAGGCATTCCGTTATGAAGAATTAACAGTTCAGCCTGCGAATGAGAGATGTTTTATTGACCATATAAGACCTTGAGAAGAGTGTATTTGGTGAATAACGGATGGTTATTTCTTCTTGTGTGGGAGAATAACACTGGGGAAGTAATTTAAGAATTCGATATGTTCAAAGGAAAGGTCATTGGACCGAAAAATTGAAGTCTAATTTCTCTTCATATACGCTGTCAGACAGGCCGAGCGTTTCCAGCAATTTCTGTATTTGTTAAAGTATAAAACATTCTCATCTTAGCACAGGTATTAGGAAGAAACGAAACGCTTATTTTTACATTATGCAGGCACATACTAGCACATATTCAAAACAAGTAGGGTCATTTAACGTTAATGAATTGATTATGTGTACGACAGCAGCAACAATGCTGGAATCGAGAATGTGATGGAGTCATATAGTTCGGACAATTTTCAAGGAAAGCTCACACAGCCCAATTTAGGGTCTGATAATGTTAATGATTTAACTTACAGATGGAAAAATGTAGCCTATCTGTGAAAGAACAGTCTATTGCTCCCTTTCTGTTTCCTGTCTCTCAACACAGCAATGTGTTGAAGTGAAATTGAAAGCCTAGTCGTCTTTCCCACTCACAGAGAATTCCTGATGAGGATTCGTTAGAATTTCCCAATTCCTTGAAGCAATGCAATTCAACCAAATCCAACTGTTTCAGGAAGAAATCCCATTGTCAGAAGGTTGTACGAGCAGAATAACTTCAGAAGGAATTATTCAGGCTCGAGAGTGTGGGGAACAGGCAAGAGATTCTGTGGCTGCAAATAGGAATCCAGGATGGTGTAAAGCCTCCTCAGGGCCCAGGATGTCTCGGAGCGGCTGCAGAACGTTCTCACCGGGTCAGGGAGCAGCCAGAAGTCTTTGTGCACATGAGTAGAAATGACATGTGTAGAAATAGTGATGAGATCCTGCAGAGTGATTATATAGAGCCAGGAAAAAGGGTAGAAGACTGGACCACGACAGTGGGTAATATCTGGTTTACTTTCAGGGCTCTGTGCTAGTGAGGGTAAGAACCGAAGGATATGGCACATGAATGTGTGGCGACAGAATTGGTGCAGGGGGCAGAGATTTTTGGGTCACTGGGATCTTTGTTGGGGCAGAGGTGACCTGTTCAGGAATGGCGGGTTGTACTTGAACTGGGAGGCGACCAATATCCTGGCCGATAGGTTTGCTAGTGCTGCAAGGGCGGATTTCAACTCGATTGGCAGGGGTTGGGGAGGGGTGGGATCCTCAACAGCAAGGAGGCAAGTGCGAGGCTGGAAGGAGATACAGTAATCAGAAACAGTAAAGTGAAGAGACAGGTCAGGCTGGAACACAATAGGGAGCAAGGAATGCCTGTTGGATTAAATTGCAATTGTTTCAATGCGACATGGCTGACAGATAAGACCGATGAACCCAGGCCGTGGATATGCACGTGGAACTGGGATATTAAAGCTATTACAGAAACATGGCTAAGGTAAGGAGAAGATTGGCAGCCTAATGTACCAGGGTAAAGTTGCTTTCTGCGGGACAGAGGTGGAGGAAGGAGGGGAGGGCGAGTTTCATTTTTGATTAAGGCGAGTATCACAGTAGTAATCAGAGATAAAATAACTGAAGGAACATCCAGTGAGGATTTGTGAGGGAGCTTAGAAATAAGAAGGGAATGGTGATATTATTTGTGTTTTTCCATAAGCCCCCAAATAGTAAACGAGAAATTAGCGGAACAAAAATCTGTAGAGCGATTGGGGAGACTTGAAGGGCCAATGGGATTGCATTAGTAGGAGATTTTTATTTTCCAAACATAGTCTGGGAATGCTATAGAATTAAGGACTGAGACGGGGTGCATCTATTAAGTATGTTCAGAAAAGTTTCCTCAAGCAGTATGTAGAGGGTGCAACTAGGGAAGTGTCAAGACGTGACCTATTCTCAGAACGAGGGCAGGACAGGTGACTGTAGTGACAATGAGGGAGCACTCGGGGATTAGTGACCATAGTTAGATTAATTTTTAAAAAGTTATGAAAAAGAACCAAACAGGTCCAGGTGTTCAAGTTCTAAATTGAGACAAGGCAAATTTTGATGGAATTAGACAGGAGCTTGTAGGGATTGGTTGGAGGAGTTTGTTTACAGGCGAAGGGATCTCCTGCAAGTGGGAGGCCTTTAAAAGTGAAACGTCTAGGGTTCAAGGTCTATATGTTCCTGTGAGGGTAAAGGGCAAGGTTCGCAGGAAGAGGGAAGCATGAATGTCAGGAGGTATTGAGGCTTCGACCAGCAAAAAGGAGGCGTGGCTCAGGTCCAGGCAACTGGGATCAAGGGAATCCCTGGAGGTATACAGGGGATACAGTAATTTGCTGAAGAAGGATATCAGGAGGGCGAAAAGGGTGCACAAGATAGCTTTGGCTGAGAAGATTATGGTGAATCCATAAAGGTTCATTACGTATATTAAAGTGAAAGGAATAACTAAATGAGAATATGACCCCACAAGGTCCAAAGTGGACATGCATGTCTAGAACCATAGGAGATGTGTGAGATTCTCAATGAATATTTCTCTTCTGCCTTAACCGTGGAGAAATATATGAAGATTTGGGAGGTGAACAAAGGTCATAGTTTTATCTTGGGATGAGTCAATATCACAGGAGAAGACGTGTTGGATGCATTAGAATGTATGAAGGTTGATAAATCTCTTGCTCCTAAACAGATGCATCCAAGAACACTGCAAGAGGCTACAGAAGAAACTACAGGGACCCTGGTTGAGATTTTTGTATCATCGGTAGCTACAGTTTAGGTTCCAGAACATTGGAGATTAGCAAATGTTGTGCCATTATTCAAGAAGGGTAGCAAAGAAAAATCTGGAATCCAAAGACTAGGAAACCTAACATCTGTGGTAGCTAGGTAACTTGAGAAGTCTCTGAGGGATGAGATATACATACATTTGGAAAGATAAGGTTTGTTTAGACATAATATTTTTGACAGATTCCCTACAGTATGGAAACAGACTATTTGGCCCAACAAGACCACACCTATATTTACCACTGACGAATGCACATAACACTATGGGTAACTTAGCATGGCCAATTCACCTGTGCTTTCCATCTTTGGATGTGGAAGGAAAGTGGAGCACCCAGAGGAAACACATACAAACACAGTGAGAATGTGCAAACTCCACACAGAGAGTCAACCAAAGCTGGAACCAAACCCGGATCCATGGCACTATGAGGCAGCAGTACTAGCCACTGAATCACATTGCCAACCTTGCTTTTTTCGATACAGTTCAATGACACAGGTACAAACTCTATTCTGCCCTTCAACCATGAGACACGTTCCAATATCACATACCATGGATAGTTTATTATCCATGGAAAATGTCATCTTATTGTTATTTATTAGTTTGTTATTATTAATTTTAATAATTATTATTAATGGTTGTTTTTAGACTGGAAAGATTGCATGGCTTTGTGAGTGGGAGATCATGCCTCTCAAATTTGTTTGAAGTCATTGATGAAATGACCAGGAATGTTGATGAGGGTAGGGTGGTAGAAATATTCTGTATAGTTTTCAGTAAGGCCTTTGACAAGGTTACCATTGATAGGCTGGTCTGGAAGATTAGAGTCGCATGGAATCCAGAGGGAGCTGGCAAATTAGACACACAATTGGCTTCATGATTGTAAGCAATGAGTACTAGTGGAAGGATGCTCTCGGACTGGAGGCCTGTGACACATGAAGTGCCTCAGGGGTCAGTGCTGGGCCCATTGTTGTTTGTTATCTGTCACAATGATGTTCTTGCGAAGGTATAAGGCATGATTAGGAAACTTGAAGATGACACTGAAATAGGTGGTATCATGCACAGTGCGGAAGTATATCAGATATTGCAGCAGGATCTTGATCAAACTGGAGAAGTGGGCCAATGAATATTTTGGCAACGTTAGATCAAGGTAGGAGTTTCGTGGTGATTGGTAGGACCTTAAGGAGTGTAGTTGAGCAGAGGGAACATGGAGGTTAGGTCCACCGTTCTATGAAAGTGGGATCATATTTAGACATGGTAATGAAGAAGGTTTTACCACACAAGCAAGCATCGGTCAGGACATGGAGGCGAGCCGTTGGGAAGTAATGTTGAAGTTATTCAGGAAGTTGGTGAGGCTGCACTTGTAGTGCTGTGTCAGTTTTAGTCACATTGCGATCAGGAAGATGTTTTTAATTTGGAATGTGTGCAGACGGAATTTACAAAAATGTTGCCAGAACTCAATAGTATGAATTATAGGGAGAGGTTGGACAAGTGAGGCCTTTTTTATTTCAAGAATAGAAGACTGAGAGGGATCTTATAGAAGTTTACATGGATAGGGTGAATGGATCCAGCCTTTTTATTCCTAGAGTTAGGGAATCGAGGAGGAGAGGGCATCATTTTAAGGTGAGCGGGGAAAGAATAAAAAGGAAACTGATTGGAACTGTTTCACACAGAGAGTGGTGCACAAAACGAATGAGCTGCCAACGGAAGTGGTTGAAGCATTTATATTAACGATATTTAAACGGCATTTGGGCAAGTACATGGACAGGAAAGGACGAGAATGCTATGCGCCAAGTGCTGGGAAATGAGGTTAATGTGGTTAGATATTTGAGTCAGAATGGACGAGTTTGGACAAAAGAGCCTCTCTGCCTCTCTCCATGCTGTAAGACTTGATGACTACAAATAAAACAGGAGAAACGGCGGTTCTCCCGCTCCTTGGATGCTGCCTGACCTGCTGCGCTTTTCCAGCAACTCATTTTCAGCTCTGATCTCCAGCATCTGCAGTCCTCACTTTCTCCCCTAAATAAATCTGCCTAACTTGTTCCTAACACTGACCCTGACACTCTCTGAGAACGTTAACATTGGCCATATCACCAACCTAGTTATAATGATTTTTTGTGGCCAGAGGAGGAGTGGGGCTAGAAAAGGGAGCAATAATCCAAAAAAAAGAAACACATGGAATTATCGACTCAATCAGCCAACGTCAGTGTCGAGGAGTTCGTTGGAGGGGATTCTCAGCGATAGGATTTACATCTATTTAGAAAGACAACGATTGATTGGGGTAGTCAATATGGATTTGTGTGATGGAATTCATGTTTAATTAATGTGATTGAGTATTATGCAGAGGTGTCAAAGAAGATTGAAGAAGACACTGTGGTGTACATTGTTTACACAGACTTCAGCAAGACATTTAATACGGTACCTCATCGTCGACAGATTACTTAGATTAGATTATATGTAATCTAGGAAAAGCTAGCCAATTGGATACAAAATTGGATTGAAGGTAGTGGATTATGTTCCAGAGTGAAGACCTGTGGCCAGCGGTGTGCTGAAAGAATCAGTGCTGAGCTCACTGCTTTTCATCACGGATATAAACAACTTTGATGTGATTATCGGTGGCATGTTTAGTAAGTTTACAGATAACATCACCAAAGTAGTGCAGTGGACCGTGAAGAAGATTATCTCAGAGTGTAACGGGGTCATTGAACATCAATGAGCCAAGGACTGGCAGATGGAGTTTACTTTAGATATTTGTGAGGTTTTGCATTTTGCTAAGTTAAAGTAGGGTAGTGCCCGGGAAATGTTGCTGAACAAGGAGATGTACGGATGAAGATGCATAGTTCCTTGAAAGTTGAGTTTAGGTCGGTAGAGTGGTGGGGAACGCGGTTGGCATGCTTGCCTTAATCGGTCAGAACATTGAGTATAGGAGTTGAGATAACGTGCTGCGCTTGTACAGGACGCAGGTGAGGCCACTTTAAGAATACTGCGTACATGTCAGTTGACTCTGCTAAAGGGTGGATGTTATTAAGCTTGCAAGGCTTCAGAAAAGTTTTACAAGGATTTCCTGGAAACTGAGGGTTTGAGCTACAGGGAGATGATGAACAGGATGAGGCTTTTCCTCCTTGCCTGTCAGAGGCTGAATGGTGACATGACAGAGGTTTAAAAAACTCCTGAGGGGCATGGACAGTCTGAATAGGCAAGATCTTTTACCCAGTGTAGGGGTGTTCAGAACTAGACTGCATAGGGTGAAGGTGACAGGGCAAAGACTTAGAAGGGACCTGAGGGGAAACTTTTTGATACAGAGGCTGGTGGGTGTACTGTCAGAGAAAGTGGTGAAAGCGGGTACAATTACACGTTTGTAATGTATGTGGATAGGTACATAAATAGGAATGGTTCAGAGGGAGGTGGCAAGTGGGATTAAGCTGCTTGATTGGCAAGGACAATTTGGGCAAAATGATCTGATTACACTCTGTATGACTCTCTTATTCTCAAAGCGATATGAGGAAAAATTCCAAAAGTGCCATTCGATTGGGAATTCTTTTCGCTAGAAGTTTGTGGTGCTTCTCTGATTACAAGTATTGACAGCTGAGTTAGTTAAAGATTTGACAGAGAAGTGAGTCACGGATAATGGGATACAGAGAGGAAGATGAGGCTGAGACCACAGTCTGATCAGCCACAATCTTAATGCCTGGTGGAGAAGGCTCAAATTCTCTAAATGACCCACTCCTGCACCTCAGTCCCACGTTTCTGTGTTCCATTCAATCCCTCTAGCCTGCTAGACAGGAGTAGTTGGAGTCCACTTACTGTTATAACATAGTGCACAAAAACAGAGGAGACCATTTCGTCCATCGAGACTGTCCCACACGGTTTGGGAGATTTGGAAAATGTAATCGGAAGGCCCAGGTTGGATATGAAAGAGGTTGCTCATCTCTTTTTACAGAGCTTTCACTCTCTGTACATTGTGCTTCATTTGTTGATCATGTTTGAGACCCAGATTCACTGTGAATACAACCCCCAAATCTCACCCAGCAATGGCTCATAAAATCCGCTGGTCTCCCTGATTGCAACATTCCATAAAAGTCATTCCAGGAAAATAACATCTACTAACTTTCCAATAACAGATTGGGAGAACATCAGAAACAGGGGAAGGACATTCACATCCCAAGCCTGCCTTGCCCTTCACTAAGATCAAGGCTGACCTGCTCCAAGTCTCAAATCTCCCTTAATGTTTAAGTTTTCCTGAGCACTTCCATCGAACACAGAACAAAGAACAATACTGATTTGGAGATGCCGGTGTTGGACTGGGGTGTACAAAGTTAAAAATCACACAAAACCAGGTTATAGTCAAACAGATTTAATTAGAAGCACGCTAGATTTCGGAGTGTCTCTCCTTCATCAGGTGATAGTTAAGTGCTCAAGCCTAACACAGAATTTAGAGCAGAAATTTACAGTGTGATTTAACTGAAATTAAACTTTGAAAAATTGATTGTCTGTTAAGCCTTTAATCTGTTTGAATACCATGATAGTTTCACTTCTTTCATATGAAAATCACAAAACTTTGTTTTAAAAAATTGTATTCTCAGGTTAGCTGTTAATAATGGTGATAACTAGACAATATGTTAAAAGTGGTGCACCCTGTGTTGTCTGTCTATGCCATGATGTTTATATTGATTCTAATCTAAAAAGTGAGATAACGGAGTTTTACATGAATTCATGCAGTTTTTGAGCTCAGAGTTCTACATGAATGCATGCAATAGGACCTTCAGCCCTCGACGTTGTACCCTTTGCCCTACTCTAAGATCAGACTAACCTACAAGCTTCAGTTCACTTTGTTCCATTGCCTACCCTAGAGTCTCTTAAGTTTCCCTCAAGAATTTGACTCTACTACCACCGCTGGCAGTGCATTCCACACACCCAGCACTCTCTGTGTAAATAATCTACCTTTGATATCTCCCCTAAACCTTCCTCCAATTACCTTAAATTTATGCCACCTAGAGATAGACATTTCTGCCCTCGGAAAATGTTTCTGGCCAATCACTCTCTCTTTTTTCCAGGTATGGGGACGGCAAACACGAGGGGACACAACTTGAAAGTGAGGGGAGATAGGTATAAGACAGGTGTTTGAGGCAGTTTCTTTATTCAGAGAGTAGTAAGGGTACGGAATGCTTTGCCTGCATCTGTCATAGATTCGCCATGTTTATGTGCATTTAGGACGTCGTTGGACAGGCAAATGGACGGACATGGAAGAATGTAGGTGGGATGGGTTTCAGCTGTGTGTGACAGGGCGGCGCAACATCGAGCGCCTAAGGACCGTACCACGCTATAATGTTCTATGTTCTATGCCTCTCATCATCTTGTACACCTCTATCAAGTCACCTCTCATCTATTTTTTCCTCCAGAGAGAAAAGCCCTCGCTTCCTCATGGTTTCTTCATAAGACCTGCCCCCTGTCTAGGCAGCATCATGGTAAATCTCCTCTTTACCCTCTCTAAAGCTTTCTTATCCTTCCTACAATGAGGATATCAGAACTGAACACAATATTCCCTGCGCGGTCTGAGCAGGGCTCTATCGACCTGCAGCATAACCTCGTGTCTCTTAAACTCAATCCCCCTGCAACTGATAGCCAAAACACCATGCGCCTCTTAACAACCCAATCAACTTGGATAGCAAATTTGAGGAGTCTGTGGGCACCGACCCCAAGAACCCTCTGTTCCTCCACACTACCAAGAATCTTCCGCCTAGGAACCCTCCAACCACAAGGGATGAATTCAGATTTCTCCAGCTTCCTCATTTCCCCTCCCCCCACCTTGTCTCAATCCCAACTCTCAAACTCAGCACCACCTTCCAGGCCTGCAATTTTCTTCCTGACCTCTCCGCCCCCACCCCTTCTCCAGCCTATCACCCTCACCTTAACCTCTTTCCACCTATTCCATTTCCAACGCCCCTCCCCCAAGTCCCTCCTCCCTACCTTTTATCTTGGTCTGCTTGGCATACTTTCCTCTTTCCTGAAGAAGGGCTCATGCCCGAAACGTCGATTATCCTGATCTTTTCATGCTGTCTGACCTGCTGTGCTTTTCCAGCAATACATTTTACAGCTCCTCAGTTTCTCTGCCTGGCTGAGAAAGCTCTTACATCTTCACACAGTCGCACAGTAACAGCTCCTCTCTCCAAAGAAGCAGTTGACAATGGAACATTACGTTTCTCTATATCTCAGCGATATAAGTATTGCTGATGGAGTTGATCACCACACTCAGAGACGAGAGATAGAGGGAACATAACTCACGGTAAGCAGGGACATCCCATAATAAATATGATATTCAGGAAAGTGTGAAAAGGGGAAATGGTAGAATAACTTCCCATTCTGTTTTCCTTCCAGTCCATCATCAGCAATCTTTTTGCTTGCTTTTCCTCTCTCTCTCTCTCTCTCTCTCAATCTCTCTCTCCCTTTCTCTCTCACTTTCTCTCTCTTGCTGGACACTATCCATTCGACACAAACCTCCCGCTCACCCTTCCATCCATCCCTGATATAATAATATTATTTCTCAGTTGCATTCAGTTTTGATAGTTTCACTGAACTCGAAACGTTATTTGTGTTTTCTTTTCCGACAGACTGCCATACCTGCTGAGATCCTCCAACATTCTTTCAGACGGTGGAGAATTTTATTTCAGATTGCCAGCATCCACATTTGGTGTTGTTGTTGTTTCGCGGGATGCCAGAACTACTGGCAAGGGCAGTATTTGTTGTCCATCACAACTACCCTTGACCACGCGGCCATTTGTCATGGCAATATGGAGGCAACCATATTGTTGTGGATCTGAGGTGACACTTAGTTCAGACAGTGCAATAATGTTAGGTTTCTTTACCAAAGCTTATCAATTAAATAAGAAAAGAAATCCTGATGGTTTATGCTTGCCATGAGTGAAAGTAGGTTTCATTCTAATTTTTGATATTGGAACTTAAATTTAGTCATCGGCTGTGGTAGGATTTCTGACAATGCTTTTAGAGTCATGACTTGCGCCTCTGAATTACACAGTCAGTGTAATTATTACTCTGTTTAAGAGTCCCTGTTATGAAATAACTGTAGAGAAAAGAACACGTTTGTGGTCAAAATATTTGTAACTGGAGGAGAGGTCAGAAGAGAACTGGAGCCACAAAATCTGTCGTTAACGAAGGGGTACATGATGGCGAAGTCAGCAACAGAACTCAGGCAAGTCTGGAGATTGGGGATATTATGAAGGGGGGCGTCGGCAGGTTTGATGACAGAGAGAATATGGAGATATAAAGCATTTCACGGTAAAGAGGAGACTCAAGGTTCCGAACAGTCTTTTACCTTCCCAGATGTTTATGAGTAAGCAGTTTGGAAATGCATGAGAATGAAGTGGCGTTTGTGACTGAAAGTTTATGTTTTTGTTAAATATAATCAACCAGAATAGCAATAACATTCAACATCATTCATAGAATTGATAGAGATAGACGTACCAGGCACACCAATGATAGCGAGAATGGGATAGTACCCAGCTTGAATAATCATCAGTACGGCTCGTATCCGCAACTGTAACCATGGCCAATCCTGAGAAAGCCAGTAAAGACCCACGGATAAACTCCTGTTCATTGTTGGAACGTTCCAGTGTAATGTTCCCAGATTCTGATCCATTGTTGGAACATTCCAGCCTAATGTTCTCAGATAAAAATCCATTGTTGGACCATTCGAATGTTCTCAGATTCTGATCTCTCTCTCTTTCTCTGCAGCTGCTGATCCCAATCTTGTTGAGGTTGACTCTGCGCCGAATACTATGGCATAACAAGTTGAAAGAAGTCCCTAATTATGGAAGAGTGATATCCTCCAGTGACCCAGTTAGGTCCAGGAAGACTGATATTAATCACAGTCACTGAACAAACAGCTGCAGTTAACCCATTTCACGACAACTCTGATATATCACAATAATACTTGGTTGTGTGGGATTTTGATAGCGATGATTATTGGGCTAATGGCACATCTCCAGTTGTAAACATCGAGGTAAAGGAGAGTCATAATTCTTTCTCTTCACAAGCTCGATGATTCTGCTGTGTTTTGGCAATATAGGAATTGCTGGGCTCCCGAGGCCGTCTGTGTCTGATCACCAGGCCTGTTGCATCTTTTTGATTTATTTATATATGTTTAACTTTGACTTTTGTCTGTCCAGCATTAAATGGCTTAGGTGGGTTTAGGCATTTTTAAGAGACACCTACAAAGCCATAGACGATATCAATACAGTCCATTCCTTATGTTCTTGCAGCCGCGGCCTTGTCCTGTGGAGTGATGGTCAAATTTTCACAGAACCAGGATTCTTAGTTTTCCCTTTTTGCCAGTTATTGCTGGAACCTCAGCAGGGTTGGAAGGTAGTAAATCTCTCCAGGGTGCTACACATTGTCTCTGAGATTTCTCTCTGAAGTGTATTTTGATGTTCTTTCCTCCTGGATTGGAGAACTGCATGTCAGACAATTTGTTTCCTGCATTTGTTTTTTGACATTTGTGTGCTTATCCGATGATACCATATTGGAGCAGTTACTGTACAGTAGTTAAATAAACTATTATTCTGCTATGTTTTCCAACAGAATTAAGTTTTGCAAGTTCCTCTTCCTTTTGTTGTCTTTTATCGACAGTCTTCGAATAAATTGTGATTTGCTTAATGTCGAATATTTCGACAAAGTAAATTCTATCTCAAACACAGCACCTCACATTTACCAGCGGAATGGGCCGAGCTGGAGGAGTGATAATCATGTCAGGAATTATATCGGATACCCAATCCACCTCTCAGATCCAGCCCGGACCCGTACAAGCCCAGATGAGGTACCTCCTCAACATAAAGCACTGCGTAGACCAGGCTAGTGTACTGCTCAGCAATCAGTTCAGGATCGAACACTGTTTAGAGCTCACATGTTCACTACTTCTGTGTCCAACAGTGCACTGATCAATAAACTTGGACTCGATGATCTGTTCAGCACAGGGCGCTGTGCAGAACACACAAAGGCATTGTTCTATACACACGGACTGGATATCTGTGCAGCATGGGGAGCTGTGCAGTGAATAGCAGTGAATTTATCTTTTAATCTGGAGCAGTTACCTTCCCAGCATACACAACTGTGTACACCAATCACTGCATTGCTGAGTAACACTATGCTTGATCACTGCCCAGCGTGGGGAAACTTGTAGCTCATGCTGGAAGTGATAGGATGTGCAGCACCTCTCCATTTACAGCTCCATATCTCCATTGTGGCATGACACAGGAGTGCTGTGGGTGTGAAATTCACTGCCAGACAGAGATGGCGGGGAAATCAGTTTAAATACCAACAAATGGGAGGAACTTGGTTAAAAGAGAGGGGGAGATTAAGAGAGAATTTCAGAGAAGGATCTGATGGTAGGATTAAAAATTGTGAAATGAGAACATTTCGATAGCATCTTGCAATATAAGCCACTGTTTCTAGGAATGATGGGTGAGCAGGATATTGGTGTAAGTTAAGGTGATTGAGAGTTTTGGATAAGCAATTGTCCTGCAGCGTTGTAACTGGGAGTAGGATCAGCAGAATCTTCAACTCATTGGGCTGAATCGTACAATAATTTGTCTCAGTGCCATTTTCATTGAATGTGACTGAAGGAAAATCTGCGCGAGGCAGAGCTAGTTTCCTGGTGTTATCTTATCGAACACAACTGATTAACTACCCATTCCACCCCATGGTGTCCCTCTCATTCAACGCCAGCCCGATTTTCCCACCCATTATGGCTGGTAGTGCTCACTATCGCCCGGATGCCCATGGATATTCATTGAGCCCTGGTACTGCTGCCATTATTAAAAGGCCAATGGGCACACGGTTGAGCTTTCTCAGTTTGGAGCTGCCCTGCACAGTTTATCCGAGCATGGCAGATAAGGGAAAATTACACCACAGCTTGTCGACAGGGGCACGGAGGTCCTGGTGATTGTTCTGGTACGGAGGGGTACCATTCTCTTCCCAGAGCATGGTCTGAGCACACCACCCAGCTCAGTGCAGTATCTGCGGTCCGATGAAAAGTCCAGCAATACAGGAAAAGCATCAATAGCCTTCCCCGTTCTGTCAGAATAAAGGTCACTGTATTCTCTCTACTCTCACACTCATTGTATATCCGTTAGCGCCTTCCCCAGAATAAGGCTCCAACACTCTCACCACTGCAATGCAGCACTCTTTCTCTCTCTCTCTCTCTCTCTCTCTCTCTCTCTCTCTCTCTCTCTCTCTCTCTCTCTCTCTCTATGCAATACCCCCACATGGTTATAAAATGTTCTTATGAGTGCAGTTTCTAGAATTCGCTGGATGATGTCGGTTGTACAATGTTCCAGATAATTTTCAAAATAATTCAACTTCAGCAAAATGTTCATCCCCCAGCATGTAACGCATCAGAGGAAGGAGTAGAGTTTTACTTTTTTTATATATCACTCACGATGAAAGTGCATCATGAGGCCATTAAGCCTCTCAAATATGCTCCACTATTCAGACAAAGGGAGCACCTAAACACTTGAAGACTCACTCTCTTCTTGAAGACAGACGCCACTTTGCAGTTTCGCCAGTTTCACTGGAACACTCCTGTAATCCCGAGCGGTATGGAATATTTCACACAGTGCCGCCAGTCACTCTGTAACCACTTCTATTAAAACAAGCTATGAATTGATGATGAGCTGTTTACCCTTGGTCTTTTCTGTTTGAGAAAAGCTTTGTTCATTTTGTTAGAGACAGTACAAAACTTTCAATTTTGTTTATAACATTGGAACTCTTCGTGCCTTCCCTGTGAGGAACGATGTAAAATACTGTTTTAAATTCTCTGCCTGTTCCCTGAAACCAGTTCCCCAGTCACATCCTCCAGGTATCCCACATATACTTTCCTGCCTTTCTTCCAAGGGTCACACACACATCATGAATGTTTTTAATTCGATATCGGAAAACTCTTGCGGCTAGTTTATTTTCATATTTGTTGCCAGTTTTGAAATGTTTTTTCTTTGTATTTTGTTTTATACCATCTGCTTCTTGTTCTAAAAGTAGACTTCACAAATATGGCCGACGCTCGAGCTCACCAATCTGAATTCTTCAGTTTGTGATTGATTAGTATCCTTCAAGGCCTTTGTGCATCAAGGGTGGTTCATCTTCACATCTTCATATCATCTTCTTTTTCACCAGAGCCAAACATTACTGAGAGTTATTAATCAGTACCTGCTTAAATGTTCCCACACCTTCACCCTCCCACCCCCACCCCTACACCCACATACACACACATCTGCTGACCTTCATCTGTGTCTATTTTCACACTCCGTGTTTGACCAGGTATATGACATAAATCTGCATTTGAAATGCCTGGCTCTTTTCAATCATTCAGGGGGAACCTACGTTTGGGGCTGAACACATGATCAGCGGAGGGTGACTCCATTCTCCCAGTTTCCCTGTCTCTGTCATTTCTGTTCGATGATGCCACGTTCCTTTGGGAAGCTTCCTACATGTCATCCTTTTCTCTCAAACGAGAAATCCCCTAAATCTGATGGACTGAGCTTTCAGCTATGTCAGTCCCATCTCCCTCACTTCTGCCCTCACCCCGTCCCCTCCTTCCCAGAACAATGAAAGTTCTCCCCTTGTCCTCACTTCCTACTGCACTAGAATCTGCATTCACAGAATCATCCTCCGCCACTTCCACCACCTCCAGCAGGACAGCACCATCAAACACATCTTCCCCTCCCGTCCACTGTCAGAAATTCACAGGGACCATTCCTTCTGTGGCACGCTCCATTACCCCGAACATTTCCCCACACCCCCATGGCACCTTCCCATGTAAATGCAGAAGCTGCAACTTTTGCCAATTCATCTCTTCCCTCTTCACTGTCCAAGGCTCTAAACACACCTTCCAGGTGTAGCAGCATTTCACTTTTACTCCCATAATCCAAAGATGTGCAGTTTTGGTGAATTGGCCATGCTAAATTGCCCATAGTGTTAGATGAAGGGGTAAATGTAGGGGACTGGTTCTGGGTGGGTTGCTCTATGGAGGGTTGGTGTGGACTTGTTGGGCCGAAGGGCCTGTTTCCACACTGCAAGTAATCTAATTTTATCTAAAAAAGAACAGGATGGGTGGAAAATGAGGAAAGGGTGTAACATTGCTAATCAGAGAGTGCGTCACAGCTACAGAAATGAAGGTTGTTGAGGAAGGTTTGTCTCCTGAGTCAGTATGGGTGGAAGTTAGGAACAGCAAGGGAACAGTCACCGCATTTGTGTGTTTTCTACAGATCACCGAATAGCAGTAGAGAGATTGATGATCTCATAGGCGGGCAGATTCTAGAAAAATGCAAACGTAGCAGGGTTATTGTTATGGGTGATTTCAACTTTTCCAATATCGCCTGGAACCTCCTAAGTGAAAATGGTGTGGATGAAGCCGTTTTTGTCAGGTATGTTCAAGACCGTTTCCTTGCTCAGTATGTAGATAGACCGACGAGGGGAGAGGCTATTTTGGATTTGGTGCTCAGCAACGAGCCAGGACAGGTGTCAGAACTCACGGTGGGAGAGCACTTTGTTGAAAGTGATCACAACTGCCCCACATGTAGCATAGTCTGCGAGAGTGAAAGGTGCAGTTTCCGAGGGAAGATGTTTAATTGTGGAAAAGGAAATTATGATGCTATCAGACAGGAGTTGGGAAGTACAGACTGGGAGCAATTGTTCCACAGAAAGGGCACAGCAGATATGTGGAGACTGTTTAAGAAGCAGTTGTTGCGAGTGATACACAAATTTGTTCCTCTGAGACAGGTAAGAATGGGTAAGATTAAGTAACCTTGGATGATGAGAACAGAGAAACTTCTCGACAAAAAGAAGCAGGCAGCTTATGGAAGATGGAGGAAGCAAGAATCTAGCACATCTTTAGAGGATTACAGTCTTGCTAGAAAGGACCTCATAAATGGAACGAGGCGAGCCATGATGGGGCACGAAAAAAGGCTTGGCAAGAAATATTAGACAGAATCCAAAAGTATTTTTCTCATACGTGAGGAATAAGGGAATAATCAGGGAGAAGGTAAGGCCGATCAGGGATAGCGTAGGGAACTTCTGCATGGAGTCTGAGCAGATAGGGGAAGCCCTAAATGAGTTTTTTGCTTCGATTTTCACCAAGCAAAGAGAACGTGTAGTAAATGAAAACTTAGAGGAGCTGGGCCAGATCAGTCTTGACCAGGTCAAGATTGATGAAGTTGATGTGCTAGCAATTTTGGAAAACATTGAGATGGATACGTCCCCAGGGCCCGACCAGATTTATCCTACACTGCTCCGGGAAGCAAGAAAGGAGGTTTCAAAGTCACTCATGATGATATTTTCCTCCTCACTCTCCACTGGAGTCGTACCGGAGGATTGGAAGGAGGCGAAAGTTGTTCCTTATTTCAAGAAGGGTAATAGGGAAATCCCTGGCAATTAGAGACCAGTCAGTCTTATGTCTGTGGTCAGCAAAATTTGGAAAAAGTTCCGAGGGATAGGATTTATGACTATCTGGCAAAGCATAGTGTGACTAAAGGGCAGTCAGCATGGCTTTGTGAGAGGCAGTCGTTCCTCACAAATCTTCTTGATTTCTTTGAGGTGTCAAGACAGGTTGACTACGGTCAAGCAGTGGATGTGGTGCATGTTGACTTCAGCAAGGTATTTGAGAGGGTTCCCCATTGATGACTCATTCATAAAGTCTGGAAGTATGGGATACAGGGAGATTAGGCTATCTGGATTCAGACTTGGCTGGCTGGCAGAAGGCAGACAGTGGTTGTAGATGGAAAGTATTCTGCTTGGAGGACAGTGTTGAGAGGGATCCAACAGGGCTAAGTTCTTGGGCCTCTGATCTTTGTAGTTTTTATAAATGACTTGGATGAGGAGGTTATGTGTTGGGTTAGTAAATTTGCTGATGACACAATGGTTGGACGTGTCGTCAATAGTATAGGGGGCTTCTGTAGGCTGCAGCGCGACACAGACAGGATGCAGAACTGGGCTGAGAAATGGCAGATGAAGTTCAACCTGGATAAATGCGAAGTGATGCATTTTGGAAGGTCAATTTCGAATCCTGAATATAGCATTAAATACAGGATTCTTGGCAGTGTGGTGGAACTAGAGGGATCTGGGTGCACAAGTGCACAGATCCCTTCAAAGTTGCCATCCAAGTGGATAGGGTGTCAAGAAAATATATGGTGTTTCGGCTTTCATTAACAGCGGGATCGAGTTTAAGAGCTGCAA
Source organism: Hemiscyllium ocellatum (assembly GCF_020745735.1). Lineage (NCBI taxonomy): Eukaryota > Metazoa > Chordata > Chondrichthyes > Orectolobiformes > Hemiscylliidae > Hemiscyllium > Hemiscyllium ocellatum. Next base: position 2,157,065 of record NW_026869319.1, read on the forward strand.
AGTTTTGCTGCAGCACGACCTGTCCCTGGTGAGACCACACACGGAATATTGTGTCCAGTTGTGGACGCCCTCCTATAGGAAAGATACAGAGGCTTTGGAGTGGGTGCAAAGAAGGTTTACCACGATGCTGCCTGGACTGGAAGGCTTGCTTTATGAAGAAAGTTTGAACAAGCTTGGACCTTTCTCTCTGGAGAGAAGGAGGAGAGAGGAGATCTGATCGAGGTGTACAAAATAATGAGAGGAATAGATAGAGTCAACATCCAGAGACTTTTCCCCAGGGCAGCATTGACTAGTACGTGAAGTCATAGTTTGAAAATATTAGGAGGAAGGTAAAAGAGAGATGTCAGATGTAGGTAGGTTCTTTACGCAGAGAGTTGTGAATGCATGGAATGCATTGCCAGAGGTGGTGTTGGAAGCAGTGTCATTGGGGATATTTATGTGACTTTTGGACATGCACATGGATAGCAGTGAGTTGAGGGGTGCGTAGCTTTCAGCTTCCTGTCACAGTTCCAAGTTGTGCAGGTTAGGTGAACTGGCCATGCTGAATTGTCGATTGTGTTCAGGGATGTTGATGTTAGGTGTAATACTCTTTGCAGGGTCAGTATAAACCTGTTGAGCTGAAGGGCCTGTTTCCACACTGTAGGGATTCTAAGAAAATGCAGGCTGCTGCAATATTCCAATGAAGCACAACCCAAGCTCGAGTAACACCTCACTTTACACTTTGGTACGTTACAGTCTGTAGGAGTTAATATTCAATTCCATAAATTCACTGTCTGAACCCATTATGGCTGTTCTCCCTTTTCCATACACTCTCCCTCCTGGGCTCCCTAAGTTCGTGTCTTGTTTATGTTGCATTCTATTATTTATATTATTTACACATTAATTTACAACCATTATATATCTGTGTCTCTTTCACCACAATTTAAAGCCCATTTATCTTTCGCACTGGGCCTACAAACACTATTTTCCACCTCTGCCAAGATACTAAAACACTCGTCTTTCAATCCTTTACACGTTTGAAGAAGATTTACACTGGACTTGAAAGATTAACATTGTTTCTCTGACTCACTGATTTCCTTCAAAAATGAAAAGTTACAGAACGCATTTTCAATTTAGCAAAGAGCATTGGATACAGGAAATCTGAAACAAAACCAAAAATTGTTGGACTTACTAGATGCTTTGAGGAACAGTCACCGAACCCGAAAGATTACCTCTGCTTTCATTCCACAGGTGCTGTCAGACTTGTCAGTGTCTTCAGCAATTTCTGTTTTTGAACAAGTTTCAAATATGTGTGTCAAAGCTGCTCACATGTCCCTGTCCAACAGGGAGCGCCATATACCGGGAAGCGAATGATAACGCAAGGTATACAAATTCATTTGTTCTGAAACTACATAAGGCAGGAATCACTGACACGACAGAGCTCTGAATCATGATCATGGAGAGAAACCGAGGGAAACACATTCGCTTTAAACAGAAGATGGCATTACTGGAGGGGGAAAGATTCAGAGGAAAACGTTAACTGCTTTTGAGGAATGTACAAATTCGAGGCATGGCATCATGGAGAGACCCTAACAGGATGAGAATTTTTCAGAAAGGAAGCGTTCCCACATCAGAAACCGGGATAGGGCACTGTGTACAGGGGAGAAGGGTGACCGGGTCCCCGTGCGAATTGAGGACAGGCAGCAGAATTGTATTGCAGATATTGCTGCTCAAACTGGACATTCATGTGATGCTGCAAATCATAGCAACTGTAGTAGCAGCAGCAGCAGAATTATATTCAACAACAATATAATCTCTCAGTCTACCATTACCATAAAGCCGATCTCCAAATCAGGGATGAGTGTGGGTGAACATGCCATGTCAGAACAGTGTGTACCTAAACCTGATGACAACCCATTCAAGCTACCGCACTTACTGCTTACATTAACAAACAGCAGAACTAACATCTGATAGAGAGGGCGGAATGACTCCAAGACTGTGGCCACTTCTTTCAAAACCAGCTATGAATTACTGCTGACCTGTCTACTCTTACTCTTATCTGTTAGAAAAATCCTTTTTCCTTTTGTTAGAGACAGTTCAAGAACTTCTCTCATATTACCATTTTGTTTACACCATTGAAATACTTACTGTGATTTCCCCTGTGAGGAAAGATGTAAAACACGGGTTTAAGTTATCTGTCTGCTCCCTATGGGCAATTATTCAGTCACACCCTCCAATTAACATCAGTATACTTTCCTAACTTAATTTCACCTAAGGTCACACACTCATCTTGAACTTTTTTTATATGCTCGGAAAAGCTCGTGCTGCTTGTTTTTTGTATTTCTTGCCAATTGACTACACCATATGATTTTTCTCTGTTCCTCCCTTTCTAGATTCATAGTCATATAGCGCAAAAACAGAACCCTTGGTCCAACTTGTCCATGCTGACCAGGTTTTCCAAGGTAAACTAGTCCCATCTGATTACATTTTGTACATATGCCTCTAAACTTTTCCCATTCATATGTTTGTCCGAATGAGTTTTAAATGTTATAGCCGTACTTGCATCTCCCACTCTTCCTCTGACAACTCATTCCATATACACACATCACCCTCTGTGTGAAAACATTGACGCTTCGTCCATTTCAAATATTCCCTCTTTCACCTTAAACCTATTCCTTCTATGGTTGAACTCCCCCATTCCGTGGAAAATCCCTTGGTTATTCACTCTATTCATACTTCTCATGATTTTATAAACTTCTACAATGTCATCCCTCAACGTCCTACACGCTATCTGACACTAACTTTACGAACAAGCATTTAAAGATAAACACTGCAAATTTAGAAACAGTGTTCAAATGACAGATAAATAACACTCAGCCCAAGCTTCATACTGTGATTTGTTTTCCTCCATGTTACAACACTAAGGCAACAGGAAACTCTTACGAGTACCAAGAAGAGGTCAAACACCTGAATTGCTTTCTCCAATCGTGTGATGATAGAACATAGAACATAGAACATAGAAGGATACAGCGCAGTACAGGCCCTTCGGCCCTCGATGTTGCGCCGGCCGAGTCCTACCTAACCTATACTAGCCCAATAACTTCCAAATGCCTATCCAATGCCCGCTTAAATGAACATAAAGAAGGAGAGTTCACCACTGATACGGGCAGGGCATTCCATGAACTCACAAGCCGCTGTGTGAAGAATCTACCCCTAACATCTGTCCTATACCTACCACCCCTTAATTTAAAGCTATGTCCCCTAGTAACACCTGACTCCATTAGCGGTAAAAGGTTCTTAGTATCTACCCTATCTAAACCCCTAATCATCTTATACACTTCTATCAGATCTCCCCTAAACCTTCTCTTCTCCAATGAGAACAGCCCCAAGTGCCTCAGCCTTTCCTCATAAGATTTTCCTACCATTCCAGGCAACATCCTGGTAAACCTCCTCTGCACTCGTTCTAAAGCTTCCACATCCTTCCTATAGTATGGCGACCAAAACTGCACACAATACTCCAGATGAGGCCTCACCAGAGTCTTATACAACTGCAACATGATCTCTAAAGTGAAAGCGCATCTCTGGCCTGAACCATATAAGAAGGGGAATTCTTGTACCACACAGTCAGAGTGCAGCTCCCTTTCGCAGAGTGAGATGAAGGCTGAGTATACTTTTTGAAATTTGGATCACAGTGTGAATTCAGTGCAAAGGGGGAGAGGTGTTTTCAATAAGGTTTACGCCAAGAAGGAAACTGTCCAGAATGAGATGTGAGTGGGAGGTGTAAAACAGCATGAATGGAGAGGCCGAGCCACACTGAGACCAAAGGTAAAGTGGCAGCACAAAACGCAGCTTGATACTACTGCAGAGTAGGTAGACTTGATTAAAGAGCTCAGGTGAAATGGGTAGGGACCATAATGTGAGAGAATGTACTCTGTAATTTGAGAAGAAGAACCTGGAATTAGGTAGTGGAGACGAGCAGGGAAGAGGATGGAGCAGCAATGGCAGTGTTTTCGGGTGGGGGGAGGGGCGGGACGGGGTAAATCAGGAAGCACAGCTGAAATTCATGCTTAACATCAGCTTATGGTCCCTGAAATAAACATTATAAATCTGGCCCTCCACTAATGCTCATCACTAGTATTCTTGAGAGCTTTTGTGAACGATGGTGTTTCACATGCTTATGGAGTTCTTCTTTTGAACAGAAACAATAATTACTGAGCGGTTCAGGATATCTGCTTGAATGTCTGCTCATGTATCCTCACTGACCTTCCTCTGGGTCTATTTTCAAAATCCGCTTCAGACTAGATGTGAGGCAGTAATTCTCAATTTAGATGCTTGGTTATTACATAAGGTTATTACATACTCCTGCCGATGACATAAGGAGGGAAGGAGCGTAGTCAGCACATCGAGATATTAAACAGGAACACCGGAGTCGCCAAGTCAGGTCCTTGAGCTCCTTCCAGATGACCAGGAGGTGGCCATTCAGCATATCGAACCACATGTACAGAAATAGGAAGATGTATTTGATGCCCCAACATAACAAAGAGTGAAGCAGAGCCTAAACAGATAGACTGTTCTATGTTGTTCCTCCTGGTACTTTACTCGTGGTACATATGTGTCACTTTAACTTGGTTTGCTGAACGTGAGAAGGAAAAGTGAATGATTTGTGCCAAGTCTCAAGGAAATGCCTTCTATCTCCGAGAAGACATTATTGCACTCCTATAGAGGTTAGAAGCTGGTGGGAATGGCGAACTATTTCAGGAGTAAGGCATTAAAGCTACTGGTAGATTTATGAACAGTGCAGAGACACGCATCAACTGCACATTTAGACGGTGAGAATTCATTCCGAGCCTGGAGCTCCCTCTCAATCAACGTGGGGTCTCCACACTGGTACGTGTGCTACTTGGAATTACATATCATGGGGAAAATGCAATTTCTCACAAATCACCATCTTTTTTTCTGGACATAATAAATGTTAGTCCATCATCCTCAAGTTTAAATGTAATCGCTTGTTATTCTCTCACTGTGCTACGTATTTCGCAGGATTATACTCTCATATCTTTTATCAGTCAATTATCGTTTACACAATGCAATTCAATAATTTGTTTGCAAAGGTGCAAACATCTAATTGCACAGTTTGTATGCCTTTTCTTTTTTAGATTTCTTTGTAGCCTTACCCAAAAAGTAAATGTTTTGTTTACTGAACAGCTTTGGCCAGCTGTCTGTGTGGCGTTTGCACATTGTCCCCGTGTCTGCGTGGGCGGGTGTTACGGTTTCCTCCCACAGTCCAAAGATATGAAGTTTAGGTGAATTGACTATGCTAAATTGCCCATAGTGTCAGGGATGAATAGAGGGTAGGGGAATGGGTCTGGGTGCGTTACACTTCGGAAGTTCTTTGTGGATCTGTTGGGCAGAAGGGCCTGTTTCCATACTGTAAGTAATCTTAAAAAAAGTGACCTGTTTATCGGGATTCAAGGGTCAGACACAAAATGTATTTTTAATGGGCTAAGAAACAGAAAGGAATAGAAGACAGAGACTGTGGAGACTGATGAGGAGTAAAGTGACATCCCCCCAGTCCCCAATGTCTTCTTGACAGACAGAATAACATCAAATGTAGAGAAAGAAACTGAATATATTTGGAAGAAGGAATTGCGAGTGACAATGTAAATTAAACAGGATAATTTGAAATGGAATGGCCGAATAACGATTGATCAGTGTATGCATCTGTGTGTGGGTGAGAGAGAGAGAGAAAGAGAGAGAGAGTGCCTCTGTGTCTGTGAGAGTGTGTGTGTGTGTGTCTGTGTGAGTACGTGTGTGTGTATGAGTGCGTGTGCGTGTGTCTCTGCGTGTGAGTGTGTGTGGGTGCCTGTATGTGTGTCTCTGTGTGTGAGTGTGAATCTGTGTGTGTGGGTGTCTGTGTGTGTGTGTGTGCGTGTGTGTGTGTGAGTGTCTGTATGTGTGTGTCTGTTTGTTTGAGTGAGTGTGTGTGTGTGTGCAAGCGTGCAGATACATAAGAATGTTCATATGTGTGCACCATATTCAGAATGAACAAGACAGACATAGTTAACAAAAATGATGCACGTGATGTACAAAATTTATAAAAAGTTAACATGTTATTTAGTCTTCAGCTGAGATATTATGTTCCCCTTCTTTTAACGTACCCTCTACCTCCTGCCTCTTCCTTGCATTCCCAGACCTAATCTCTAATTCTTGTCAGGATATATGTTATAAATTCCTGCTTCTTGTGCTCCAATTTATTTCAGTTAAACAATTTTCTACTGGGAAACATATACATTGGCCTGCTGGGTTCTGTCAACAACTGTTGCCTGTCATATTGCTGGAGATCAAAGTTCTGGCATCAGACCGACATTTCAACATATAATTCTGTTGCACATACACTGTACAAAGGACCACAACACACAGGAATTGTCAAACCAAATGCAGAAATATATCTACATATATCAGTCATGTAGACTTCTCTATTTTTATATCTCAATGTCGAAATTCTCTCTCTATCTGTCTCTCGATTTCTCTTTTAATCTAATTGATACATCGTCCAATCGTTCTTTCCGTCCTATGCCTCAGACTTGCCTCCTTCTGTTTACAGCTATTGCTCACTTTTGAATGTGATGTCTTATAATTGAGTAATGTAACTACAAGACATGAGGGAGCAGTTGGCCAGAGTTAGTTGGAAGGGAAGCTGAGCACGGGAAGATGGTGAAACAGCAATGGCAGAGGTTTCAGGAGATAATTCAGCAGCACATCAGAAATTCACCCCAAGTAAGAAGAACAATATTCATCAGAAGACAAGTCAGCCTTGAATGATAACAAATTCAGGGACAGCATAAAAACAAAAGAAAATGCACACAATGTGGTGAAGATTATTGGGAATCCAAAGGATTACGAAGTTTACAAATTCGAGCATGGATAACTAATAACAGCAAATGGGAGGAGAGGGTGAAATATAATATTACGCTTCATAATCGTGTAAAATAATAATAAAAACGATTTTTTAGATATATAACAAGGAAGACAGAGTAAAAAACAAACAAAGGACTGTTGGAAAATAAGGCTTGGGTATTTATGGGAAGCAATGGAATGGGAGAGGAATTGAACAGATACGTTACATCAGTCTTCACGGTGGAAGACACCATTAAAATGCCAGACTTCAAGACAGTCAGGGTATAGAGGTGAGTATACTGACCTCAGTAAGGAGGAGGTGCTGGGGAAGGTGAAGTTGAATCAATCAGCGAGACCAGTTGGACAACAGCTCGCAGTGACACAGAAGGCGATTGTTGTGGCATTGCTGGTGATCTTTCAGTAAACGTTGGAGTAAGGGAGGACTGGTAAATGTAACCTTCCCGTTTAAGGAGAGAGGGACAAGAAGACAGGAAATTATAGAAGGACTTATTGGATCTTTGGGTTTATGAAAAGATGTGTGGAATATAAGAACAAGGAAGTTGTGAAGTATATTGGAAATGGTGTGATTAAGCTACAGCATAACAAGAGTTACGTTTACAATGCCATTGTGAATAGCAGAGATGAAAGTCCGGTTAAAACAAAGGAAATCAGTTCGAAGCAGACAGGAGCATTAGTGACAAAAAGAATGTTTCCTAGATCCTGCAGTGAGAATGTTCAGATAAGATTGTCAGTAAACAGACAAAAAAGAATATGAAAAGCATAATAAAATCTGTTGCTGATAAGGTCTCAACGTGCAACTATGTCCCCAATCCATATGAAGCTGAAAAAGCACAGCAAGTGAGACAACATCCTAGGAACAGGAAAGTCAACGTTTCAGGCTGAAAGACTTCATCAGGATTGGAGTGAGGGAAGGGGAACCGGGAAGTAAATAGAGGGAGGGGCGTGGAGCTGTTGGAAGGGTAGATGGAATGGCGATGGGGGATGCAGGCAGGGAAATATTGTGATTGGTCAGTGGGAAGGATGCAACAGACATACGGTTGGAAGATGGACAACTTTGGTCAGGTCAGGAAAGAGGACATGGGGTAAGGCTGTGGGTTGAGAGACTTTGAAGCCAGTGAAGTCAATATTGAGACCATTGAGCTGTAAGGTCTCCAGCTGAAATATCAAGTTGTGTTCTCCAGTTTCTGTTTGGCTTCACTCTGACAGTGGAGGAGACCAAAGATGGACCTGTTGCCGGATGAACACGGGGAGGGGAGTGATTGAAATGGATGACAACTGGAATGCTGAGTTTGCTAAAGCGTGCAGAGAGCAGATACTACATGAATATGTCCCTGAGTCGCCCTTTGGTCTCCACAACATGGAGGAGACCATGTTGGAAGTTGGAGACGAGCTCGGTGGGCCAGGATCAGGCTCTGTGTGGAGCATTGGTGCTCTGCACGAAACAACCAACTCGACTTTCCAGTTACCATTCATTTTAATTTCCACTCCCACTCGCCCAGCGACATGACCATCCTTAGTCTGTCCACCGTCAGAGTAACACCACTTGAGAGATTACCTTTGAAACTGAAATGTCCTCAATATTGACTGAAGCTGCTTCAAAAGCCCTCCACCCAGAGCCTTATCCCTTGTCCCTTTTCCCTGACCAAACCCACCTCTATCTGTTCCATCCTTCCCACTGACCAATCACAGCAACCTCATACCTGCATATACCTACCACCACTATACCTACACGCCGCCCTTCCATATCCCATCACTCCATTTCTGGGCTCCTCTCCCCCTCACCAGTCCTGAAGAAAGTTCCAAGATCAAAATACTGCCTTTGCTGCTCCTATAAGTCTGTCTGGTCTGTTGTGTTTATCCAGCTCCAAGTTTATTAACTCTTACCTCCCGCACCTATAGTACTTCCTCTCTCTAAGCTGTGGAACTAGGTGGTCTACATATAAGAAGAAATAAATTTGGATATTTGAAAAGAGCGTGGACACATTCATTATTTCTTAACAACTCAATACACACCTTCCAAATGAAGCAGCATTTCATTTGTACTCTTTCAATCGAGTCTCCTGTCATTGTTGCTCACAATGCAGGATTCTTTACATTGGGGAGACCAAACAGGAACGGTTTTGAGGAACACTCCCACTCTGTCTGTGGGAATAACCCGGACCTTCTCATTGCTTCCCATTTCAATAACGTACCTTGCTGTCATGCTAACATTTCAGTCCTGGGCTGCTGTAATTCTCCAATGAAGCACAATTCAACCTTGAGTAACACCTCACTTTAGACCTTGGTACGTTGTATCCTGAAGGATTTTTTATTCAATTCCATACTTCCACATCCTGACCGCATTATGGCTGTTCTCCATTCTTCACACATTCTTTCTCCTGGTCTCCCAATGAACTTGCCCTGTTTGTGAATCATTTGTCTTGCACTTAATTAAGGAACCTATTTCCCCCTTTCACAAACTAATTAATACTCATTTTACATTTGACTCTCTTTTGTCAGAAATAAAAGTCAACGTATCAGTGGCATTGATCTTCCACACCATCTTGTTACCCGTCACCCCTCCTCTACCTCGCTGAAGGGATTCAAAAGTCTATTTTCCAATCCTTTTCTATTCTGAAAAGGAGTCACACTCGACTTGAAACGCTAACTGTGTTTCTCTCTCTCCGCAGATTATGCCAGATCTGCTGTGTTTCTCCAGAAATGGAAAAAGCACATTTTCAATTAACCAAATAACTCTGGATACTTGAAATCTGAAACGAGAACAAAAAGGAAACTATGAGCCTTGAATAATGTTCACTGCACCCAAATGATTAAGTCTGCTTTCACTACACGGATGCTGCCAGACCTGCTTAATTTCTATAGCAATTTCTGCTTTTCACCACGTTTCAAAGACGTGTCAACTTGGCTCGAACGCCCTGTTCACCCTTTAGCGCCATATGCCTGGCAGTGAAAGATAACACAATTTCCGTGTCTCTGAAATGACGTAAAGCTGGCATCACTGACACTACAGAGTTCTTACTGTTAGTCAGGGAGAGAAACAGAGTAACATGCATTCACTCTAAACACAGAAGATAGCACATACTGGAAAGAACATAGAAAGAATATAGAACATAGAAAAATACAGCGCAGTACAGGCCCTTCGGCCCTCGATGTTGCGTCGATCCAAGCCCACCTAACCTACACTAGCCCACTTTCCTCCATATGCCTATCCAAAGCCCGTTTAAATGCCCATAAAGAGGGAGAGTCCACCACTGTTACTGGCAGGGCATTCCATGAACTCACGACTCGCTGAGCAAAGAATCTACCCCTAACATCAGTCCTATACCTACCACCCCTTAACTTAAAGCTATGCCCCCTCGTAATATCTGACTCCATACGTGGAAAAAGGTTCTCATGGTCAACCCTATCTAAACCCCTAATCATCTACACCTCTATCAAGTCACCTCTCAACCTTCTTTTCTCCAATGAAAACAGCCACAAGTGCCTCAGCCTTTCCTGAGGATTCAGATGATTATGTTAAAGGGTGTTGGGCAATGAGACAAATTGTAAGTGTGACACCATGGAGAGACCCTCAGTAGAATGAGAGTATAACATTGGAAGTGTGCCACATCAGAAACCAGAGTAGGTCACTGAGTACATGGCTGGTGGGTGAATGGGACTTGGTGTGAACTGGAGGACAGGCAGCAGGACTGTATTAGAGATATTGTACCTCAAACTGCGTGTTCCAATTGATGCTGTAGACCACAACAGCAGAAGCAAAATTATATTCAACCATAATCTGTAACTTTTTGCCTGGGACTATCCCTCAGTCTCCCATTACCAATAAACGAATCTATGCTTCATCGACGAGTGTGGTGAACATGCCAGGGCAGAACTATGTGTACCCAAAACTGATCACAAACCATAAAGCTACCACACTTGACTGTTTGCATTCCAAACAGCAGAACTACCATCTGATAGGGAGGGCTGAATAATTGCAACACCAAAAGATCAGTTCGAAGCTCTACAGTCCTGCCACATCCAATCATAAATGGATTAAATAACTCACTGCAGGACAGGGCCCAATACATGTCCCCCTTCTTAATAATGGAACAGCTCTGCACATCAGTGCAAAAGGCAAGCATGTAGTTATTTGCGACATACTCAGCTGGAAGTGTTGAGTCAATGATTTAACTCACCTCATCAGTATGCCCACAGAATTACAGATGGCAGTGGAGGGTTGCTTTTCAAATTGGAGGCTTGTGACCAGTGGTATGTTACTCTATGCGACATGAAGAATCATCTGAACACAGTAGACATGACAAAGGCAATGTACAACAAGCCGTGTCTCTGGGGAAGCTGTTTCATTCCAGTTCCAAATCTGACCTCTATATGGCAATGTAGAAAATTGCACAACTTTGACAACTCCCTTAAGAAGAGAATAATTAGAGTATGACCAACATCACCCCCTCCATTCCATCATGAAAGTCAAATGGTTGGGTGTTCTTTTTGACAAAGTTGTCAAGCAGCACAGAAATAAACTGCTCAGCGTGGTTTGCGATAGCTCCCTATGTGGCAACGGAAATGTCACTAGATTACTAATCCAGACCAGGCTAATGCTCTGACAGCTGGTGGACGTTAATAACAGTTAATAAAATATCGAAATCTAAAATCTGGTGTCAGTAATAATGACCTTGAACCCAATGTCAATTTTAAACAGCAATTGTTTCCCCAATGTACTTTCAAGAAGTGAATCTCCCGCGTTTTCCTGGTCTAACCTGAAAGCAACTCCAGACACAGGTTTCAATGGTCTCTGAAACAGCCAAGCAAGGCATTCAATTTTATCAAACTGCTTCGAGGTTTTAAAGGATAAAACCGGACAGAACACTGGGCACTAACTTCTGCATCCGAAAAGGTAAACACAGGCCTGTCAACCCTACAGATACCCCCCTTCCTAACATCTGAGATCTTGTGATAACACTGACAGAGCTTTCCCACAGACTGCATACAAACATTGGGAAAAGAGTAGGTAATTCAACACAGTGAGCCTCCCACGTTCTCATCATGCAGTCCTCACTTTGTCCTAACGTAATGGAAGGATGTGATCACAGTTTCCAGAATGCTGAAATGCCGACATTTCGACAGTATCCTGTAACATGAGCCAGTGCTTCGTGGAATGATGGGTGAACAGGATATTGGTGTGATTTCAGGAGAGTTTTGGATTAACATTTGTTCTGCAGCTTTGTAAATGGGAGTTGGGTCAGAACAGACTTCGATCCATTGGGCTGAATCTAACAATAATTTATCTCAGTGGCATTTCCGTTGAGCGTGACAGAGGGATCGTCTACACGAGGCTGAGCTAGTTTCCTGGTGCTAACTTATCTAACTCACTTCATTAACTACCTATCCCACCCCATGGTGTCCCACTCATTCAATACCAGCCCGATTCTACCAACCATCATGGCTGGAGGGACTCAGCATCGTCTGGATGCCCACGGATATTCCGTGATCCCTGGCATTGGTGCCCTCTTTAAAAGGCCAAGGGGCACACGGCTGACCTTTCTCAGTTCAGAGCTGCCCTGCACAGTTTACCCCAAGCATGGCAGATAAGAGGCAATTACACCACGGTTTGTCGACAGGGGTATGGAGGTCCTCGTGGATGGGCTAGCACAGAGAAGGACCATTCTCTTCCCAGAGGGGGCCACACCACCAGACCTACCGAGCATGGTCTGAGCTCACCACCCAGCTCAGTGTAGTATCTGCGGTCTGAAGAAATGTCCAGCAATACAGGACAAGCATCAATAACTTTCCCTGCTCTGTCAGTATAAGGGTCACTGTATTGTCTCTGCTCCCTCAGACTCACTGTATTTCTGTTATAGCACCGACGCCGAGCAAGGCTCATGTGCCATCACCCTCACTATTGCGTGCAACACCTTCCCTCTCTCTGTCTCTCTCTGCTTCTCTCAAATCCAGTGTACCCCCTACATTAAGAACGCTGCATGTGTACAACGCTGTGGACAGACCCGGACCGAAAACCTCTTCATTCCGTCCCCCTCCCCCCCACCTAGAGCAGTACGATCACCAGGCCCCACACTCACTCACTCCCTCCCTTTCTCCCAATCCAGGAGAAAAAGGCTGGAATAGGACAGGAAAGGCCAAGCCGAGTGGTGGAGTGCCGGACATTTGTTCCCTTAGACACTTCTCCCCGCCATGTGGGGAGGACCTTGGTTTGAGCCGGAGAGGACGGGATGCCTCGTGTGGAGATTCTGAAACATCCACGTCCCACGGACCGAGTAAGGAGCAATGTTCAGTGAAGGGTAATTCTCACGTTAAACCCGCTGGCAGCTCCGTTCCTTTTCCCCCATCACAACTTAGAAACCTTGGCCCTGATGCCATCTCGCTTTTTTATGGAGCTGGTACAAATGGAATACCCACGGTCTTGGTGGGCAGGAGGGTGGGCTCATAACACATCATCAGCACCACCTCCCAGGAAGGGAGCACGGAGGCTCCTTCCTACACTCCTCCTGCAAACAGCTCAGATACTGAAACTAATCTGTGAAAGTTACTGCTCTCCTCACTTGTCCTGACATCTTCAATAATCTGTGCTCAAACATACCCAGGTCCTTCTGCTCCTGCACCCCGTTTATAACTGTACAGCCTGTTTTCCTTCCATAGTACATCACCTCATATTGTCCTGATTTGATTGTCGGATGAAATATACCTGAACTTAGAACATAGAACATAGAAAAAATACAGCGCAGTACAGGCCCTTCGGCCCTCGATGTTGCGCCGACCAAAGTCTACCTAACCTACACGAGCCCAATAACCTCCATATGCTTATCCAATGCTCGCTTAAATGACCATAAAGAGGGAGAGTTCACCACTGCTCCTGGCAGGGCATTCCATGAACTCGCAACCCGCTGAGTAAAGAATCTACCCCTAACATCTGTCCTATACCTACCACCCCTTAATTTAAATCTGTGTCCCCTAGTAACAGCTGACTCCATTAACAGAAAAAGGTTCTCAGTGTCTACCCTATCTAAACCTCTAATCATCTTGTACACCTCTATCAAATCTCCCCTAAACCTTCTTTTCTCAAATGAGAACAGCGCCAAGTGCCTCAGCCTTTCCTCATACGATCTTCCTAACATGCCAGGCAACATCCTGGTAAACCTCCTCTGCACTCGTTCCAATGCCTCCACATCCTTCCTATAGTATGGCGACCAAAACTGCACACAATACTCCAGATGAGGCCGCACCAGAGTCTTATCCAACTGCAACATGACCTCAGTACTCTGGAACTCAATTCCTCTACCAATAAAGCCCAGTACACCATATGCCTTCTTCACAGCTCTATTTACCTGGGTGGCAACTTTCAGAGATCTGTGTACATGGACACCAAGATCCCTCTGCTCATCCACACTACTAAGTAGCCTACCATTAGCCCAGTAATCCATCTTCTTGTTACGCCTACCAAAGTGAATGACTTCACACTTAGCTACATTGAACTCCATTTGCCACCTTTCTGCCCAGCTCTGCAACTTATCTATATCCCGCTGTAACCTGCCACATCCTTATTCGCTGTCCACAACTCCACCGACTTTCGTGTCATCCGCAAACTTGCTTACCCAGCTTTCAAGCCCCTCCTCTAGATCATTTATAAAGATGACAAACAGCAATGGTCCCAAAACAGATCCTTGTGGAACACCGCTAGTAATTGCACTCCAAGATGAACCTATTCCATCAACTACTACCCTCTGTCTCCTTCCAGCCAGCCAATTCCTAATCCAAACCTCTAATGCACCCTCAATGCCATACCTCCGTAGTTTTTGCATTAGTCTACCATGGGGTACTTTATCGAACGCCTTGCTAAAATCCATATACACCACATCTACTGCTTTACCCTCGTCCACCTCCTTAGTCACCTTCTCAAAGAACTCAATAAGGTTTGTGAGGCACGACCTGCCCTTCACAAAACCATGCTGACTATTCTTGATCACATTATTCCTATCCAGACGTTCATAAATCCTATCCCTTACAATTCTGTTGTTGTGGTTCTGCTCGCCGAGCTGTAAGTTTTTGCTGCAAACGTTTCGTTCCCTGGCTAGGGAACATCATCAGTGCGGTGGGAGCCTCGTGTGAAGCGCTGCTTTGATGTTTCTTCCGGTATTTATATTGGTTTGTTCTTGCCACTTCCGGGTGTCAGTTTCAGCTGCAGTGATTTGTATCTGGGGTCCAGGTCGATGTGTCTGTTGATGGATGTTCTTGCCGTTTCCGGGTGTCAGTTTCCTCTGACTGTAGTCATTGAGGCTGCTTGTATTGTGCCAACTTTAAGAAAAAAAACTAAGGCTTCACAAACTATTTGCTCTAGTTGCTCTGGAAGATTGCTCGATACCTGTGCATCCAAGAGATGCTGTTTTTTTGTTCCTGATTTACAGCAGTACGTTGTGAGTAGAGTTTTATTTTGATTTTCGTCTTGTGAAACTGAAACCAGTGAGTGCTCCAGGGATCAGTTTATATCTGTTATCAGAAGTTCTTTTGGTTTGCGGGAAAAAAAATCATTTGATTTAGAAACTTCCAAAGGTACTTCACTTTATTGTTTCTGAGTTGAAGCCCTTGTATTATGAAGGATATGCATTTTAGGTCTCTGTATAAGTGATTTTTCTCCTTTACTAAACAAGATCTTGAAAACCGTGTATCAGGTGAATACCTGATGGACATTCCCTCTTGTATGGGAGACTAAAACTAGGAAATCCATTTTAAGAATAAGTATTCACTTTGACACAGATATTGGAAAGTCATTAACTTTTTTTTATAAAAAGCAAAAGAATCATTGTCACAGAGTCGAACAACATGGAAGCACACCTTTTGTTCAACTAATACTACCAACCTAACTTTGGCCCATATACCTCTAAACATTTCCTATGCTTGTACCTACCCAAACATCTTTAAAATGTTGTAACTGTACCTGCACCCACCACTTCCTTTGAAAGTGCATTTCACACACTGATATCTCGATGTAAGAACAAATTGCCCCTCAAGTACTTTTGAAATCTTTCTCTTCTCACTTTAAAGTATTCTTGCTGATTTAGAAATCCTCCGTCCGAGGGAACAGGAACATGCCTTGCACTTTATCAATATTTCTCATGACTTTATAATGTTACCCTTGGATCTTCTGCAGTCTAGGGAATCAAACATATGATCCGATCCAATCTCTCCTTATACCCCAATCCCTCCATTCTTAGCAACGTTCCAGGAAATATATTTTAACCCTAATCAGCTTAATAATGTCCTTCCTCTGACTGAGGGATCAGAATTGGACTCAGTACTCCAAAAGAGGCCTTATCAATGCCCTGTACAACCTCAGTATGAAATGCCGACACCTATCGTGAAACGTCTGGTCGACCAAGGCAAACGTACTGAATGCCTTCTAAAATCCTTTTTCCATGTTTGATATAAAGTTCAAAGACTTATGTACCAAAATCCCTCGATCTCTCTGGCCTAAAGTACTACCTGGGGCCGTATAATTATGAGATGTACTTCATGCACTTGTTTATTTTATCAAAATGCAGTACCTCACATTTACTTTATCTAATCTCCATCTGTCACTCCTCAATCCATTGAACTAATTGAACAATATCTCCTTGCAATCGCAGACACCTGTCTCATTGCCCAATATAGCAGCAATTTTGGTGTCATCTGTAAATGTACCAACCATGCCTTCGATATTATCATCCTGTCCTTTTACATCAATGACAAATGAAAGTCCATCCAGTACTGATCCCTATGGAACACTGCTTGTCGCAGGCTTCCAGGCCAAAGCAAAATCCTCTATTCTGTCTCCTTCTGTAAAACCGAATTTATATCAAGTTATCAAGCTTACCCGCAATCCCATGTGCTCTAACTTTATTTATTAGTCTACCATGCAGAACCTAATCAAAGGCTTTGCTAATGTTCATTTAAACAACATCTACCATTCTGCTACAATCAATCTTTCTGTTTACTTCATTTAAAACAAACTAAAATCATGTTTGCAAGACATGATTCCTCTCATACAAAACCTTTCTGACCAATACAAATCAGCCATTCCCTTTCCAGTCATGTAAATCTTATCTTTCAGAATGTCTTCCAACAACTTACTCATCACCAATGTCAGACACACAGACTATCGTTTCCACGCTTTTCCTTCCAGCCTTTCTAAAGATGCAGTCTTACCCACCCTCCAGTCCTCCAGTAATTTACTTGTGTGTATAAATGATTCAACTATATCTGCTGAAACTTCCATAGTTTCAAAGAACAAAGATCAATGAAAAAATAACGAAGAATATTATAGCACAGGAACAGCCATTCACCCCTGCAAGCCTGCGCCGACCCAGTTCTTCTATCAAAGCATTTTTTCTAAGGATCTGTATCTCTTTACTCCCTGCCCGTTCATATATTTGTCTAGAGAGGTCTTAAATGACACTATTGTGTCCACCATAATACCACTACTGGCAACGCGTTCCAGGAACCCCCACCCTCTGCATAATGAATTTACCACATATACCTCCCATCAACAGATCCAATCTCATGGCTCCTAGAAATTCAGTTCGCCACTCTGGGAAAAAAATCTTCTTGCTATCCACCCTACCTATACCTCTCATGATTTTGTAGACCTCATTCAGATTCCCCCTCCGCCATCTCTGTCTTTCGAATGATAATAATCCTAATCTACTCAACTTCTCTTCATAGCTTGCACCCTCCATATCAGGTAATAGCCTAGTGAACCTCTTCTGCACTCTCTGCAAATCATCCAAATCGTGTTGGTAATGTGGACGACCAGAAATGTACCAAATATAACGCTGAACCATAGTCTTATTGAACTGTAATATGACCTGCCAAATACTGTACTCAATACCTCGTTTGATGAAGGAAAACATTTCATACGTCTTCTTGACAAATCTATTGACCTGCATTGCCACCTTCAGGGATCAAATGACTTGAACAACCAGAAATCTCACTGTACAATAATTTTCCTCTGACATTTCCACTTACTGTATAATTCGCTCTTGAATTGTATCTTCCAAAATGCATGACCACGCATTTGACAGGATTGAACTCCATCTGCAGTTTCTCAGCTCAACTCTCCAACCTACATATCTTTCCTTCCACAATGCCCTGGCATACACATGATCCTGTTCTAGAAATTGATCAATCTTTATGGTTTCTCAGACCTTGCATGCACACAACACCGAAATCGCTCTGTGCTGGTCTTTTGTTTTCACAGTCTCTCTCCATATAAATAATCATTTGTTTTTTTTTATTATTCATTCTGAAGTGCTAGACATCACACTTTATTACAATGAACTCTATCTTCCAATTACATAGTGCAGATTACTTATATCCTGATGAAACTATGCACTCCAACCTAGCTTTACCAGCATCGAATATGCATTGATTGCATTCCACACACACACACACACACACACACACACACACACACACACACACACACACACACACACACACACACACACACACACACACACACACACACACACACACACACACACAGAAAACCTTTAATACAGAGAATAAGCAACTGGGAGTCCAAGGGCTGACATTTGTGGTACTCCACTTATTATGGCTCTCTGAACTCACACAGACATATTCATCAAGATTCACTCCTTTGTGTCTGCACAAATGGTCAATCTCTGAACAATAACCCACAAGTTCCTACCTTGTGCAATACATACTTTATATGGTCGTTCACAAAATGCTTACCAAATCTAATTATACAATCTAAGGTTTCACTTTTATTATCACTGCTTCTCCTTTTCATTTAACTCGATTGAGTCTGTTCAATTCCATTAAGTTATTGTAAATCACAGTTTATTTTCCTGAATAATGGACTCAAGCAGTTTCCTAATAATAGACGTAAGGCTACCTGGCCCTTATTTCCATGCTTTATGCCTTCCTCCTTCCTTGAAGACAGGCATCACAGTAAGACCTTTGAATCCACTGAAATCCCCTTGGACAGTAGTGATATTTCAACAAATGCCAGGAATATGTCTGGAGCACATTCTTTCGAAATCTGACTACTAGCTTTTGGTCGATAGTTTATTCATAATCATATCCTTTATCAAACGAGTTCTCCTGAAAAAAAAGGCCTGTGATCCTTTGGGATATTCTCTGTCGAAACAGTGTCACAACCAATATAAAATAGTTGTTTGAGTTATTTGAGAGTTTCCGTTTTTCCTCTGGGAATTTCACGATGTCATCTTCCAATTGTTCCAAAAAAAGGTTTTAGCTATTCTTTTCTTTTTCTTATCGTTATTTCCACATGGAGCCTCATGTCATTTTTGTTAATACTTTGCAACAATTGACCTTCCTAAATCAATTGTCTCCAACTTGATTCGCTTTACAGCTTTCAACTGGTGGCCTCTAAAAAAAAGTCCCAAACTTCTAGTCTAGCAGCAATTTTCATCATTTGTGCGCCTGTGTTGTCATTAGGTACTCACCCTGACTATTTTTGCTTATCATACAAAGTTTACAATCTCATCAATTCCTTTTTGATGTTTTAAAATTTGTTCACGGAATCATTGGCTAGGTCAGCATTAATTGCCTATCCCTAATTGCACAGAAGGCAGTTCTGAGACAACCATATTACTGTGGGACTAGAGTCACATGTAGGCCAGACCAGGTAAGGATGGCAGATTCCTTCCGTAAAGGACTTTACTGAATCAGAGATGTTTGCCCAACAATTGACAATGGATTCATGGTCATCATGAGATTTTTAACTCGAGATTGTTTTCATGGAAATAAATTTTCACTATCTGCCGTGGCAGGATTTGAACTCGGGTCCTAGAAAGTTATCGGAGCCTATTAATTCAACAATTTAGCTATAATACCACAAGGCCGTCGTCTCCCAATCATGCTCGATTGTTGTGAACTGTTAATATAAATATCTGTCAATTTTATCAACTGAACTTCCTTTCAGTCTATTTTCCAGCTCATTGTTAGCAACACGTTCTTGAGCTGTTGATAATAACACAAGAACTAGGAGCAGGAGTACCTTCGACCCTGCTCCGTCATTCAATAAGATTATGGCTGATCTTTTTGTGGACTCAGCTCCACTTACTCAACCTCTCACTGTATCCGTTATTTTCTTCCATTGTCAGAAAAAAAGCCTAATTTTAAAACAGTTTCCTGAATAGCGCCAATTACTTCCCGGGCAAGGAATTCCACAGATTAATAACCCTCTGGGTGAAGACATTCTTTCCCAATTCAGTCCTAAATCCTCTAATCTTGCAGCTATGCCTCTTATGCTAGTTTCACCTGTCAGTGGAAACATCCTCTCTCTTTCTATATGATCCATTCTCTTCATTGTTTTATATGTTTCTCAAATTCTCATTGTTCTGAATTCCAATCAATATAATCCCAATCTACTCAGTCTCTCCTCATAGATCACCACCCAACCCAATGCCGGAATGTACCTCAGCTGCACCCCCTCCAGTGCCATCCTTTCTCAAGTACCGAAATGAAATCTACACACAGTACTGCAGATGTGATCTCACAGCACCTTGTACAACTGCAACATTACCTTTCTGCTTTTCAACTCAACCCCTTGAGCAATGAAGGAGAGAATTACATTTGCTTTCCTAACCACTCCTTGTACCTGCAGTCCAAAAGTCTGTAATTCATGCCTGATCCTTCTCAAACTTTCAAGGGGTTTCCCCATGTGGATTCAAGTATGATCAGCTGACGATGACTAACATGGAGTTTCAATTGATTGACAGAGAAGAATTGTGAAAGTCATGAGTCAAAGTTGCTGATATCCCTGTCTGACAGGGAGCTTCACGTGTGACGCTTTGGGAAGTAAATGAAAATACAAGCAATGACACAGTGCCACCAGCTGTACAGGGGCTCAAATCATGGTCAAGGAGGGAAACAGAAAGAAACACATTAATTTTAAGCACACATCTGGATGGGAAAACACGTTTGAGGGTCGATGAGAAATGATTTGAGGAATGAGACTAATTGGAGAAGTGATGCCCGAGACACTGATAAGAATGAGAACTTTAAAATGAGATATTCCCACACCAGAAGCAACTGTAGGTCAATAATTATAGGGGTGGTAAATGAATTAGACTCCGTGTGTTGATGAACAAGCAGCAGAGTTGAGGATAAACTGAGGTTATGGAGAGTATAAAGTGGGACGCCAATAAAACGATTATTAGAACAGTTGAGACTGAAGTAGACCGAGACATGGGTGAATGTTTTCAGAAGCAGAGTGTCTGAGGCAGGGATACAGATCGAGGCTGCCATACAGATATGACACTTAGGAAGAAACTCCATTCACTTTAAAATAGAATGCTGAAATTGTACACAAACTTGTTCAGGCTCAGGTAAAAGCTGAGAGAGGAATAAAGTCAGCGCAGGTGGGAGATCACAGCAGAGTTTGATGATGCGGACTCCTCTGTTATAACAGAACAGTCAGTATTGGCTAATTCAGGAATAATCTATGGATCAGAAGGCAGAAATAGAAATGAATTCATTTACAAAATAGATTCTTTCTACACCCTCATCCAGCTCATTTTTAAAAATGACAAAGGACATGTGACCAAAATAAATCCTTGCAGTGCCACAGTGGTAACTGAACCCCTGGATGAACATTTCCCATCAACTATCACCCTCTGTCTTCTGTCAACTAGCCAACTTCTGATCAAAATCACTAAACAACCCTCAAACCCATGCCTCCGTATTTTGTGAAATAGGCTACCGTGGGGAACCTTATAAAATGCTTTACTGAAATCCACCTACACCACATCAACCACTTTACGCTCATCCAGCTGTTTGTCCACCTTCTCAAATATTCCATCGGGTATCTGAAGCACGACCTACCCTTCACAAAACTATGTTTACTAGCCCTATCAACTTATTCCTTTCTAGATGATGCTAAATCCTATAACTTATAACTTTTTCCAATGCTTTATCCACAAATAAAGCAAGGCTCACTGGTCTATCATTCCCAGGGTTGTCTCCACTCCCCTTCTGGAATAAGAGAACAACATTTGCTATCCTCTAGTCTTCTAGCAGATTCCTGTAGACAATGACGACATAAAGATCAAAGCCAAACAGTCTGCAATCTCCTTCCTGGCTTTCCAGGGAATTGTAGGATAAACCCATACAACCCATGGGACTTATTTATTTTAACGATTTCTAGAATTGCTCACACCCCTTCCATTTGAACCTCAGTCCCATCTAGTCTAGTGGCCTGTATCTCAGTATACTGCTCGACAACATCATCTTTTTCCAGAGTGAAGAATGACGTAAAGTATTTATTTTGCACATTCCCATCTCGTCTGCCTCAATGCACAGCTTCCCACTACTATCTTTGTTTGGCCCTAATCTTACTCTAGTTATTATTTCATTGCTGAAATACCTAGAAAAATCCTTAAGATTTTCCTTGATCCTATCTTCCAACGGCTTCACATGTCCTCTTCTGGCTCGTTTCATATCTTTCTTGAGATCTTTCCTGGCTAATTCGTAGCTCTTAAGCGCTCTAACTGAGCCCTTCATGTCTCAGCATAACATCAGACTTATTCTTCCTCTTGACAAGATATTCAACTTCTTTAATAAACCACGGCTCCCTCGCTCGACCACTTCCTTCCTGTCTGACAGGCATATACTCTTAAAGGACACACAGTAGCTATTCCTTGAATAAGCTCCACATTGCAATTGTACACAATCCCTGCAGTTTTCTTCCCCATCCAATGCATCCTAAATCTTGCCGCATTGCATCCTATTTAAGCTTTCTCCCAGCTACTACTCTTGCCCTGCCGTATGTACCTATTTCTTTCCATCGCTAAAGTAAACATAATAAAAATGTGATCGCTATCACCAATTTGCTCACTTACCTCCAAATCTAAAATCGTGCCCAATTCATTACCCAGTACCAAATCCAATGTGGCATCGCTCCTTTTTAGTCTGTCTACATATCGTGTACACATTGGACAAAAACTGACACATCTAAAGTACTTGCACAATAATGTTCCCAGACAATATTTTGAAAATTAAAGTTCCCCATAACAATTACGCTGTCACTCTCGCTCGTATCGAGAATCATTTTTGCTATCTTTTCGACTACATCTCTGGAACTATTTGGAGGCCTATAGAAAACTCCCAACAGGGTTACCTCTCCTTCCCTGTTTCTAACACCAGCTCTTACTACCTCAGCAGACGAACACTCAGACGTCCTTGCTGCGACTATAATACTGTCCTTGATCAACAATGCCACACCATCTTCCCCAACGCCCCCATCTCTTACAGTCTTCCCTCTTCTTACTGAAACATCTAAATACAGAAACCTGCAATAACCTTTCCTATCACTGCTCTACAATGTCTCTTAAATGGGCACAATATCGACTCCCACGTTCTAACCCATGCTGCAAGTTCACCCAAGACATTCTGCGTGCTCCTTGCATTAACGTAGACACACAGTAAATCAGCTTCTTGCTTGATGGTGCCCTCTTGCGACGTTGAAACCATTTTTCTTCTCACTGTTCTCAACCTCCTGTATGTTGGAACTAAAATTTTGGTTCCTATCCCCCTGCGAAATTAGCTTAAACTGTTCCGTGGGGTATTTCAAATTCTCCCTCACTATTGGTACCCTTCTGGTTCAGGTGAAGAGCATCCTGTTTGGAGATTTTCCATCTACCTCAGAAAGAGACCCAATTATCCAGGAATCCAAAACCTCTATCCTGCATCTTCCCTTTAGCCATGTGTTCAGCTCCTCTGGTTCCCTATTCCTCACCTATTAATTTCATGCAATTCTTTGTCATTACTTGTCATGGCATCTGCAATATGCCTCAGAGTAAATCATTACATTTCCTTAGCCAGCACCTTCAAAACCGACAAACAAATCCACCCCGAGGGACCAGTGCAGCAGGTAGGTGGGAGCACCACAATGACAAGTTTCTCCGCAAGTCACTTGCTCATCCTGCCTTGGAAACATATTGTTAATTCCGAGTTTGTGTGTCGTAACTCTCGAATTCCCTCTGAATGTCATTTTGGTTCTATCTACACGAAATAGCCTTCAGCAGACCAAGAAACAATCAATTGCAAGATAACCTGCGAAGAACAATAAACAATGGCTACATAGGTGTTCACTGGTACTTCTGAGATTATTTTCTGTCATCCTCTCGGAAAACAGAAACAATGTGTACACCTTGCATGGAGTAGGTTCTCTCCATCAGCTAATGGATACATCAATGGACAGCATTGTGGGAGATGATGTAATTTACATCTACTCCTGCCTGGGAAGTTCTGGATCATAGGCACTCAATAAAACCGTGACCTTCATGATTAATGTGAGGCCAGTCTTCACCTGGTGTAAGTCTAAATAATTTGTTGAAAGAGATTGGGTGACACAGCTGTGACACAACCTCTTCTTTGAACAAGACTTGGCTCACTCTGTGCTCCTGCTTTCCCAATTTGTTGGGGAAGTGTTCCTGGAAAACTCAGGATGTATTGGTCATATCCAAACTGCCTCAACTCCCTGCCCTAGCCCAACATCAGCCTCCTACTTCTTTACATGGATTTCCCTATTCTAAAATGTTTTCTCAGTTTGTCAGTCACATTGGATATCCTAAGTGAATCTATGCTGCAGCTCAAGCACAACTGAGGAAACCTCTCCAATTACTTTCCACAGAGTTAAGTATGTTACTTTCCACAAATACACAGCATGACCACTTATTGGTGATTACAGTAGTTTCGTTCCCTGATATCTTCTGTTCATTTCTCTTTCTTTGGAGACAGTGTCAGATGTTCCAGTACTCTCAACAATTTGAATATTGGGACACTCCATCTCTCCAGCGAAATGAATGACTGTGTATATTGTACCATTTTCTGATGGTCAGCATCTTGAACACCAACACCAGTAGTACCTTTGGATGTAACATTGAAACATAGAAAACGTAGAAATACAGACGATAGGAGGAGGCCATTAGGCCCTTCGATCCGGTCCCATCATTCATCGCAACATTGCTGATCATCCACCTTAGTAGGCCTAATGCTGCTTTCTCCCCATAACCTTCGATCCAATTGCCCAAAGTGCAATAACGACCCACCTCTTCACAACGTTCAATGTTTTGGCATCAACTACGTCCTGTGATAATGATTCCCAGAGGCTCACCACTCTTTGGGTGAAGGAATGGCTCCTCATTTCTGATATTAATTGCCCACCCTAAATCCTTAGACACTGACAGGTCTGGACGCACTCACCATCGGGAATATCCTCCTGCACCTCTGGAGGTCCAGGAAAAAGAGCTCCAGTCTATTCAACCTCTACCTATAGCTCAAATCCTCCAACCCTGGCAACATTATTGTCAATCTTTTCTGAACTGTTTCAACTTTCAAAACATCCTTCCGATAAGAGGGAGACCAGAACAACAAACAATATACCAAATATGGCCTAACCATTCCTGTAATGCCCCAAATTGACCTCCCAATTACTAACTCAATGCTCTGCCCAATAAAACAAAGCATAACAAAAGTCTTCTTCACTTTCCTCTTTACCTGCGACTTCAATTGCAAGGAACTATGAAGCTGCACTCCAAGGTCCCTGTTCAGCGACACACCCCCAAGACATTTTCATTGACTGTAGAAATCCTGCTATGATTTGCCTTTCCAAAATGCAGCACCTCACATCTATCTGAATTAAACTCCATCTGTCAGTTCTCGGGACTTTTTATTCTGACATAGCGATCTTTGCTGTCCACAAGACCTCCAATTTTGGTGTCATCTGCAGATAACTATCCTTCCAAACCATCCATATAAATGACGAAAAGTTATGGAAACAACACTGATCATCGTGGCACACCACTGGTCACAGGCCTCCAGTTTTAATGGCAAGCCTACATCACCACCACACTCGGTGTTCTACCTTTGAGCCAGTTCTGTAGACAAATGGCTAGTTCTCCCTGTATTCCATGTGGTCTAACCTTGCTAATCAGTCTAGCACCAGGAATCTTATCGAATCCTTAGTGAAATACATATCAATCACACGTACCACTCTGCCCTCATCAATCCTTTTCATCACTTCTTCAAAAAAACTCAAACAAGTTCGTGAGACGTTAGTTTGCACACACAAAGCCATATTGTTTAAACAAAATCAGTCATTGTCTTTCCAAATACATGTAAATCCTAGCCCTCAGGATTCCCTCCAACAACTTGCCCACCACTGATGTCTGGTTCACTGGTCAATTCTTCTCTGGCATTTCCTTACCACCTTTCTGAAACAGTGGCACTATGTTAGCCAACCTCCAGTCTCCTGGCCCCTCACTTGTGACGAAGGATGATACAAATATCTCAGCAAGGGAGCCTGAAACCAGTTGCCGAACTTCCTATAGAGTTACAGGGTCAGGTCCTGGGAATTTATCCACCTATATGCATTTAATACATCCAGCACCTCCTCCTCTGTAATATGAACTTTTAAAAAAAAGATTTCTCCATCTACTTCCCGCATTTTATAATCTTCTATGTACTTCTTCACAATAAATATTAATGCAAATTTTTCAATTAAGTCTCCCCCATCTTCTGCGGTTCCACATGTAGGCTGCCTTGCTGATCTTTGTTTTTCGCTTAAACTTGTTTGATAAGAGTTAAAGCTAACGAATGGATATTATGACACGTTTCAATCCTTTTAGAATTTTAAAAAAGGACAGTAAGTCTGTGCAACACGCCTAATACAGTAAATAGTATGATAGAGACACTTACCAGGGACACCAATGATAGCGAGGATGGGATAATAACCAGCTTGGATCACCCAAAGTGCACACATGATCCGTGTTGGCAAGGTTGGCCACTCCTGAGAAAGCCAGGAAAGACCATAGGATAAACTCCTGCCCATTGTCATTACATGCCGGTTTAATGCTATAAAACTATGATTCATTGTTGTAACATTCCAGTTTAATGTTGTTATATTCTGATCCATTGCTGTAATATTTCAGTCTAACGTTCTCTGATCTCTTCTCTCCTTTTCTGTGGAGCTGCTGATCCCTGTTAGTGTCGAGATGATGTTTCTACAGATGCTACAGGCTAGCTCATTGACAGGACTCTGGTATTAATAGAAGAGAGAAACTCTCCAGCGATAATGTTAGAATCATTGGAGATTTGCATTAATTACAGTCACTGAACACAGAGCTCCAGTTAACTGCTTTCATATAACACCTTTTCTATCACAATGAAGCAGCACATTTAAGAGTCTAAATAGAAGACTTTGCGATCATTGAGGGAAGAATGGCTGGAAATAGTGGGGGGAATGACCAGAATCATTCTAAATTCCAACAATGTCATTATCAAGATGCCTTCGAAATTTGCAGAGTACGAAATCTGGAAAAAAAATAAGCTGTTGATTAGAAAGCATATTGTGTGTGTATAATACGAAGAGAGAGAGAAAAAAGGTAGAACAATCTGGAGATGTGAGTGGAAAATTGTGCATAGCAAGTTCCATTCCTTCCTTTCACACAATGGGCTGAAGGGCCCATTTATGAATTCGAGATGTTTATGATACATTGTGCATCAGAACGAAATATGATCAAATGTTATTGAATTAAATGTATTTAGGATTTTTAATCCTATTGATTACAGGTGAGTGAGAGTCTGCATATGCCATTGATCAAAAGAAAAAAAAAAGCAGTGGGAATGCTGTTTATATAATGTTCCCCAGTCATCCGTGTTTGAGCAGTGCATTTTTGGAATCATGTCAAATAAACGCAATGCAGAGTCGAGTGATGGATTCTTGAGGAATGAGGAGCGAGTTCTGACAATATACACAAAACAAAGAAGATTGGAAACAGTGAGCATCAGCAGTACAATTTGATGAGAATGATTATAACTGCATTTGAAGCATTTTCAGAGCCAGTTTACTTGTTTGATTTGTGGGATAATATGGTCATCATCAGTGGGAATGGTGAGAGTTGGCTCTATACACACGGGAGTTTATGTGAAGGAGCAGTGATTTTATTCAGATGGAAATGTTACAGACTTTATTTGACAGGTAGCTGCTAAGATCATGCTTCCCCATTCCCGGGTGTCAGAAGTAGGCTGCACAGTTTATATTCTGGGCCCCACAAATTTTAGCTGAAAATAAGCAGGTGTTTATTATCTCAAAGGTGTTATAGTTCAACAATGCAGTCTGGACACTAACGTTTTCTTAGTTTAAAGTCAGATGTGAGGTTGATATTCCAGAAGGGATGTAGCTGGTCAAGTCACTTGGTTTCATGCAAGCAGAAACAACAAAAAAAAATTAGAACGACGTTACCATTGATAAAGTTAACTGACGTGATACAGCAACATTACTGCTGCATTGCTCCAATCATGTCACATCCCATAAACACATTCCTTTGCAAAGAGGCAAATTCAAACACAGATTCTTCGAGGCAGGAGAGAACATCATCCAGAGAGATTTCAGAGACAAAGTCAGTTAGGAATCATTTTCTGAAGTTTGCAAGCTTCCTGGTCTCCAGCAACTTGTGACTGCCAGAGCTAAACCAACATGAGAGTACACCTGAACTAGGCGAACTGACCACTCACGTGGCACTGCTTAACTAGGTTCTTCCCTCTAAATCACTGTTTTAAGACCTGTCTTAAAAAACAACAACAAATCACCTCATTAAAATGACAGCAGCGTCACCCTCCTTTCTTAAAAGAAGAAACACCAAAGTATAAAGTTGAGTTCATTTGATACTCTTTAGTCTTAATTGGTTAATACACTAAAACATATATACATCACATTGACAATAATCATGCACACATTCACTAATACAGGTTATTTCGGTCTGCTCGCTCCTGCCATGAGGGCGGTGCCGAGTTGGAACGTTGGGTTATGGCTCAGAGAATACCTCCGGGATGAATGCACGAATCAGCCCCTCCGCCCCATGGCCAAACACATTAACTCCCCTTCTCACTGTTCCGAGGTCATGCAGGTCCTGGGTCCTGGGTCTCTTCCAACGCCAATCTCTATTCAACCGACGCCCGGAGGAAGAACGCCTCACCTTGGGACCCTCCACCACACGGCATTCATGCAGTTGCCTCCTTTTTCCTTAGTTCTGCTTTCTCCATCTTATCCCAGATCCAATCGACAGCTTGGCACCAAACCACTTGACCTTTCCCAGATGTCTATCTGCCTTCCCACCTCTCCGCTGATCCTTCTCTCCTACCTACCTCCTTCACCTCCACTTCATCTACCTAACGCACTCTCAGCTACATTACCCCCAGCCCCACTCCACCCCACCCCCCATTTATCTCCCAGCCAATTAACCTACAAGCCTCATTCCTGATAAAGGGCTTATGATCAAAACTTTGATTACCCTGCTGCTCGAATGCTGTCTGATCTGCTGTATTTTTCCAGCACCACACACTCGAATAAAGAACATTATTGGCCACACCAAGACTTAAATGGCGATACCAAGTTCAAAATCTCCTTCTCAATTGCTGTACATTTCTGTTGATGACTTTTCAATTTCCCGGAGAAGCATCTAATAGTTCTTTCTATCTTCTAGTTTTCGTCTTGTAAGAGTACACCCACATCACTCACACCTATAGTCATCTTGAAATACTTTGCATAATTAGGTGTGGCCAATACAGCAGCAGTGAGTAACACAGCTTACAGACTGTCAAATGCTTTCTGACAGGGTGTTGTTCAATGAATTTTCCTGCATTACTTCAATAATTCAGTGAGTGGAGCAGCCACACTTGTAAATTTCGGAATGAATTTCCAAAATAACCTCTTCTTTCCAGGCAATCCCTTTTTTACAGGGTGTGGGAATTTCCAGAATAATCTGTGTTTCACATTCCGTGAGGTCCGATAACATGACCCACGTACATGACTTTGTCTTTGACGAATTCACTCTTAGCCAGGTTTATCACCAAGCCTCTCTCCTGAAGTCGTTCGAACAACTTGCTTAATTCTGCAAAACTGCGACTGACAAAGAAGTGAATCTGCACAGCTACAGCCTTTTCTGCTTGAGTTCATGGACATCGGAGTGCATCTAGGAAAAATTAACAAACAGTGAACTTCACAGCTGACCATGGAGGAAACTATTTGGGAGACTCACAGCACAGAAACAATAAGCTATAGTTTCAACATGTAACCTTACTTTATGTTTACGGTAGTAGGTAGAGGTAGTGAGTTTTTTTTCTTGATTGCATGATTTATTGAAATCATTCTGTTCATTAAATTTTAAAAATGTAAAACACAAGTACTATGTTAGGCCGAAGAACGTTTTTAGAGCAAAAGACAGTCCTATTTTTTCCGTCCGTAAATTGTGAAGGAGAAAAGATGATCTTTAGTAGACTGATAGGTCCTTCTTATCGGATGTAGGAGTTTAGGGAGATTTTACATGTTACTTATAAAACATCAGATCGTTCCATTAGTTTTCATTTTATCAAAATACTAACTTCAAATTTTATTAGATTCTAGCATATTGGGGCATAATTCAAACTGCTTGGGCAAATTTGAATTATTTTTCCACAGCAAAACGGCTGTACAATTGGTTTTGACCTAGTACGACATTCTTACCTCGTTCAGAACAGTTTGTACTGTGTTAGGAAATCCTTACTGTGTCTTCAAATTTCCTAAAGGTACAGTACACCTGCACTTTGATAACAGGATAAATAGGCAAAGTATTAAATGGATATTTGACCGTTGCTTGCAAATGGGACGAGATTAGTTTAGGATAACTGATCGGCATGGATGAGTTGGACTGAACGGTCTGTTTCTGTGCATCACATCTCTCTGACTCAATCACTCTAAATGTTCTCACGATGTATGCCTAAAAATCACCAGGTTATCCATACATAACAAACAACTGGGTAATATTGAAATAACTTTATTGGTTCCTACTTTGAAATGTGGCTGGTGTATTTTTCATAACAAATAACATAACTCTAAATTATATAGTCTATTCGGTGTTTCAAAATCCAAAATTGTTTCTGCTCTTTGAGGTAAGGTACATGAGAGCAAATATATGTGTGTCCCAATTCTCAATACAGTCTTCCTAATGTGGAATTAGGTGTGAATCAGATTTTCTATCTGTACTGACATAAACATTGTGTACCATCTGGTTTTGAAACCATAATCATGGGTGAGCTCCAGTCACTACAAATCAATTTGATTACGTTGTCCTGGAGCATGCGTTCAATCTCAGTTGTTAACAAATGAGCTAACGTCAGAGGGCCGGTATGTGACCCTCTAACCACCTGTTGAAGGAACAGTGCTCCAAAGGCTAGTGCCTCCAGATGCACCTGTTGGACTTCCACCTTATGTTGTGTTGATTTTAACATTAGACTATTATGTCTACAAGGACGTTGCTTAAGTGGAACAACACTTCATCATTTTCCTACATCATGCATAATTCGATTATTACTTCCCCGTTTATTAAAATATATTTCCCCATGCGATACTACTAACTGTTTCTGGTCATGTTGATTTTCTACTGGAAGGTAATGCAATCATTTAATACAATTTTGACAGTATCCTCATTGAACAGTCTAATCTGAGGCATGTCCACTTGAGAATCCTCTGAATCTTGTTCTTCATTATGTGCTGTATGAAGTAACTTAGTCTCTTTTTTTACTTTCCTGCCAAAATATATTTTGAGCATATTAACATGACACACTCAGTTAGACTACATTAGCCTGGAGACCTTGTCAAACAGTTCACCTCACTCAATCTCCTTTCTACTCGATAAAGTCAATGAAACGTTGCTTTTAAGGTTCATTGGAAGCAATATTATCACCTTATCTCTGACAGTACAATTGTGAGTTTTTGATTTTTTCTGCTTCCTGTTTCATCTCATAATCTGATATTTTTAAACATCAGTTTTGTACATTCCCCAACTCTATTTACCAATTCCCAAAAATTTGACACATTGTCCAGAGATGTGGTCTCCAAATTTTGTCTCAGCAATTTTTCCTTCACCAATTTTTGTGACTATCTCACCTCATGCCCAAAAACCTCATCCAAATGGACTGAATTTGATCGATCTATTTATTGCAGCTCTAATGACAAAAAGGACAAACAGAATTCCTTCATCGCCTTCATCTGGATACTCTTCATAAAACATCCTTAACTTGGTCGTTAACGTCTGATTCCAACTTTCTCGTGCTCCTTGCGATTCTGGTGGTCGGCAGTTTATTTGATTTGTTTTATTCCTGAACTATTCATACGTTCCCTGAATAACTTTGATATAAATTTTGACGTTTGATCTGGTGCTAACTCTGTAGGTAGTACCTATCTAGTCAAAAATTTGAGCAGCTCTCCTACAATACTTTAACCTGTATTATTGTTTAAAGAAATGGCCTCTGCACCTCTCGTAGACACATCTATTTGAGTCAGGGGTCCTACGCAATCAATTAAGAGTCTTTTTAAAATTTTCAAAAATGCTGGAGTAATTATTAAAGGTGCGGATTTTATTACTGCCTGTAGTTTTCCTATTACTTGACATGAATGATATATCTGATAAAATTCAATTACATTGTTATGCAGTCCAAGCCAGTAAAAATGTTTTTGTCTTTTTTAGCTTGAGTTTCATAGCCTCTAAATGACCACCTGCTGGTCATTTATGTTCTCCCAGCAACACCAACACTGTGACTTCATATGGCCTACTTTTTTGCAGTGAAAACACCGGAGCTTTTAACTTTTCTTTCCCCTTCATGGGTTTCCATTTTATCCTGTGGTAGGTTATCTTCATTATCTTCACCGTTATCGATCTTTCCCTCACTAAGAGAGGCTTTCTCTATTCCCCAAATTCTATCCCCTATGGATTGAAATTGACTTTGGAAGCTCAATTTTGGTTTACGAACCAAGTCATAATCATCTGCCATTTTAGTACTAATCTTGCTGTTTTAACTCTCTGATCTTCCACTTGAGTTTTCATTACCTCAGCAATTTTTGAACTCCTTCAAAATAATTGTCCCTCTAAGAGTGTCACATGTTTAATCTTTCTTTTAGTTTCCTTACTCACCAATCGCAATTCCTTACTTTGATTCTTCCAAACTCAATGTACATTTGACTACAGTCCCTCCTTCGACTTCTGCATTGCTATCTATAGGATGCTGGCACAATCTCGTATGCACTTAAGATGGATTTCTTCATCTCCTCTTATGCCTCAGATATCTCCTCTGACAGTGATGTGAGTACCTCACGAACTCTACCTTCCAGCTTTACTTTGATCAACAAAACCAATATGGTCACTGGCTATATAATTCTTTAGTCACTTACTCAATTAAGTTGAAAACGTTTCTACATTCTTATCATCAAATTTAGCAATGCTTGTGTATATTTGAAGAGATCCTCAACAGGACTTTGACAACGATGAGGTTGTTCATCCGCTCCTCATTAAGCTGACCTCCTACTTTCACCTCCATCCTCTTACAGCGACTTTAGTAAGTGCTAATTTCTGAACTTTAATCACCTGCCATTGTATTCTAGCCATTTCCAAACACTCCATTGGTATTTGCATCAAATTTAGTGCCGAGCTATTGCTGTATTTACCTCTCCTTTTCTCACAGACAAATGCAAATCCAAAGAAAGACCATCAGGAATCATTTGCTAAAGCTTACAACCTTCCTGGTCTCCAGTATCTTGTGACTGCCCGAGGGAGAGCAAACGAGAGAAAAACTGAACTGGGAGAACTGGCCATTCTCCAGCCATTGTTAAACTAAGCTCAAGAGATTAAATTAAGCTCTTCTTGGACCGCTCAGCACCTCTGCCTTTAGAAACTCTCCTTAAAAAAAGGACAAACTCACCTTGTTAAAGTAAAGCATCATCACAAATGTAATTTCTACTTTAAACAGATCTTTCCAGGAAGCAATAGAGACTTTTGATTCCTGTTTGAATACTGAATTAAAGGTTGTGTGGAATAGGGTTGATCAACTGAATGACCTGCATATGTTCCTATATTTGCACTTGTATCACATAGCTCTTACATTTGTGTGAAGGAAAACAATTACTAAACAATGACTCTCCTTTTTCAGATTGACAAAAGGATATTCTTTTCTCCTGAGGACAGTGCTGACTGTAAAATTCTCATTCCAGGAAGCAGAACTGCCTGGCTTATGGAAAGTACTTGAGTTTGAGCTTCACAGGATGGACAAAGGAGCCAATGTTATTTAGAACAGTGGGATGTTCAACCACAATCAGATCAGCAATGATCTCTCAATAGTACAGCAGGTTCGAGGGACACAATAGTCAATTGCTGCTGTTAACGTTTGTAGCTTTCTTAGCCAGTCCTTCGAGGCTGTTATTGTGCCCGAGGAAGACGATTCAACCACCCAGAATTGTTACCCTCGAATAGAAGATTCATCTTCTCTAAAATGCTACGCAGAGTCAGGATTACGTAATTGAGCACAGAATGAGCCCTTTAAAGCTTCAATACTAAGATAGTAAAAAGTCGGGATGAATGTGTAAATGTAAGGTTTGAAAAGCTTTAATTGTTGGAGAGCCAAAGATATCAGTGTATCTGAATGGTTTGGATGATGGTAGTGAATTTATAGGTGTTCAATTAACTCATGCATCAAGATGGTCATTCAATAAGTTGTCAAGTGGAGTATGAGACTCTCCAGTGAGATATCGGCAGGGGAAGTGAGTGAACAAGCATTCGTCAGAAACAGTAGCACTGCATATGTTATGGGAACTAGCATATTATGGCACAAAGGATAAAACAACAGGAAAAGATTGAAATGGAGAAACATCCCAGAACTTGGTGATCCAGAGAGATTTGTCTGTCCTCGTTCATGAATCTCAAAAGACGTTATCATGCAGATAGAGGAAGTGACAGAAGGTAATGAAACGATGCTTTGTTTCTGCAAAAGCTTTGAACTTTCAAACAGTCGTTTTCTTCGTGCATTGTAGTTTGATCTCTGTAAGTGTAGTAATTCCCAGGGATATCGACGTTCACTCATTCCTGGAATGAAGAGTTTATGATATCAAAGTTTAGTTGGTGAGATCTGAGAATGAGCGGTGATTTTATTGAATCATATAAGACCTTCAGCAGTGTGTTTTGTGTGTTTATCCAATGGATACTTCTGCTTGCGAAGGAAACTCAATGTTGGGGAAATAGTCATTGAATAACATCTTTTCATTTTAACATATTATAAAAATATGAATCATAAAAATATAATCTCTTGACCGACATAATAATAAGTAGCACTGCTAAAGATGGCAGATATTTCAGTCTGGAAACATTCAGAGAGAGTTCATGACATTCAGTCTGGGGTTGGGGTAAAACTATTGCATGTTGGAACTCAGAGAAGGAGAGAATTTATGCTGCCTGTGAAGCATGACCTCACAACCCTCTGTCTCTCTATACAGGAGCATGGAGAAGCTGAGAAACCCAACGTCATCTTTCCCACTTGTGGTGACTTTCTGTGGGGTATGCGTTGTAAAAAAAAAACCCGGCAGTGAAGCAAAGGTCATTCAGCCAAATACAACTGGTCAAGGACTGGAGTCCAGCACCAGCAGCCTGTGTGAGCAGAACCGCATCGCAACACTATCTAGTATTATCTGTTATTTCTTCTTGGTCATGAGTTTAACTATCATTTGTTCGAAGTGTTTCAAAGTTAAAAAAAAAGTCTGGCACTGGAAAAGCACAGCACGTCAGGCAGTATTCGAGGAGCAGCAGTCGAAATTTCGGTCAGAAGCCCTTCATCAGGCATTCATGATGAGGAGCTTATGCCTGAAGCGTTGATCCTCCTGATCCTGGGATGCTGCCTGACCTGCTGTGTTTTTCCAGCGCCACACTTTTTGACTCTGATCTGCAGCATCTGCAGTTCTCACTTATTCCTCCAAAGTGTTTCAAAGATAACACTTTGAAGAGCTTTACATTTCCTCATTGTAGCTTTCTTTGGGGAGTTTTAGCTTGAAAATAACGACAATGTTTTTACTTAATATGTAAACTTGGCAAACTTATTAACACTGAACTAGATAAAGCCTGAGACCTGTATTTATTTTTAATGTTACCTACGCAGTCATATTTTAAGTTGAATTGATTGGTGGAGATATGTGACAAGAAGTGAAACAGGGATCCCTCTGAATTCAAACACGGAATTATCAAGACTGGGTGGAAAAATCCAGCATTAATCATTTTAAAATTGCTCCCCTATCCAATACGATTATATTATCAATACCAAAAGCATATTCCCACGTTCTTTCCTTTTTAACTGATTACCATGAAGATCTATTCAAAAACAAACTGCTTCATGCTTTAATATGTACAGTGTCTTGGCTTTTCTCATCTCACTCATACATACTTTTCCTATCTGACCCAACATTAAAACATGCTTTAGACTCCCCAAACATTAAAAACATCCCGTTTGCACGCAATCTCTACAGTCATAGATTCAAATGATTATAGAATCCCATCAGCACAAAGACAGACCCGTTTGTGCAAACTGGTCTAAGCCGACCAAACTATCCATCTACGCTAACCTCATTTCCCTGCACATGGACCATATCCTCCTCAACCTTTCTTATTCAAGTATTAATTCAAATACCTTTCAATAGCTGTTAATATCCCTGCCCCAACCACGACCTCTGGCAACTCAATCCAAAATCGTACCTTCGTATGAGTAAAGAGTTGCCCTGCAGGTTCCCTCTTATTCTTTCCCCTCGAACATTAAACTGATGCCCTCGAGTCCTCGTTTCCCATGGAGTGGGAAAAGACTGAGTGCATTCACTCTATCCATGCCTCTTTTGAACGTAAAAAACTTCTGTAAGATCCCCTGTTAGTCTCCTCGGCAGTAAAGAGAAAAGTATTCGCTTGTCCAACCTTTCCCTGTAGCTCAGACCGTTGGGACATTGGCAACATTCTTGTAAATTTCTTCTTTACGCTTTCCAGTTTAATAACAGCCTTCCTATAGTTAGGTGACCAAAACTGAATACAAGACTCAAAGTGCAGTCTTATTAACGTACTGCACATCTGCAACATAATTTTCCAACTTCTGTACTTACTGCCCTGATTCATGAAGGCCAGTGTGTCAAAAGCCTTCTTCACTACCCTGTCTAATTGTTACTCCACTTTCAGAGAAGAGTGCAACCGAACTCCACTACAGTCCTTAACGTCCTATCATTCACCATGAAATTCCTATCTTGATTTGACTTTCCAATATGCAAGAACTCACACTTATCTGGAATAAACTCCACTTGCCGTTTCTTGGCCCACTTCTCCAGCTGATCAAGTTCCTACTGCAATTTCTCATAACCGACCTCACTGTGTATGTTACCAACGATTTTAATGTCATCTGCAAACTTACCAACCATGTGTTGTGCACTCTCATCCAAATCATTGATATAGGTAACAAACAGCAATGGGCCCAGCACCGACCCCTGAGGCACTCCACTAGTCACAGTCCTCCAGTATAAATGCATCCTTCTATTGTTACCATCTGCTCATCACCATCAAGCTAATTGGGTATTCAATTTGCCATATTGCCCTGGATTCCATGCGATCTAACCTTCCAGAGGAGCCTATCAAGGCCAAACGTATCAAAGGCATTTCTGAAATCTATCCAGACTACGTCTACCACTCTGCCCTCATCAACATGCTTGGTTACTTCATCAAAGAAATCTAACAAATTTGTAAGGCTGATCTCCTACGTACAAAGCCATGCTGATTACTCTGAAACAAACTCCGTCTCTCCAAATGCATTTATGCCTTATCTTTCAGAATCTTCTCAGAAAACTAACCCACCACAAACATCAAGCTTCTTGGTCTGTAGTTCCCAGGCTTTTCTCTGTTGTCTTTCTTGAATATTGTCACAACGTTCGCTACTCTCCAGTTTTTCGGGATCTCACCTGTAGCTAACAGTGTTCCAAATATATCTTGGATATATCTCGTCAGGACTAAGACATGCATCCAAATTCATGCACTCTAATACATCCCACATCTATTCTAATGTAATGTAGAATGTCTAGAAGAAAATGAGGACTGCAGATGCTGGAGACCAGAGCTGAAAATGTGTTGCTGGAAAAGCGCAGCAGTTTAGGCAGCATCCAAGGAGCAGGAGAATCGATGTTTCGGGCATGAGCGCCTCTTACTGAAGAAGGGCTCATGCCCGAAACATCGATTCTCCTGCTCCTTGGACGCTGCATTCAGGACAAAGGAACTGATGGAATTGTTGCTAAGTTTGCAAATATCAAATATGCAGGTAGCCGCGGAAGTGCTTGGACGGATGAGGAGAATGGGTAAAAAATGGCATACAGAATAAAACGTGGGAACTTGTGAGGCAGCATCTTTGGTAGGAAGAATGGAAGGATAGACTGTTTTAAAAAGGGGGAAGTCTTCTATAAAATAGAACATACAACATTGAATATAGAAAGGTACAGCACCAAGTAGGCTCTTTGGCCCACAATGTTATGCAGAAGATTAATCCTAATGTAAAATAAAATAACCCGAACTACGCACCCCTTAATCCACTGCTGTCCATGTGCATGTCCAGTATTCGCTTAAATATCCCTCATGCTTCTGCTTCCACCATCACTGCTGACAACACATTCCATGCATTCAGAACTCTCTTTGTAAAGAACCTACCACTGATGACCCCTCGATACTCTTCTCCTAATATTTTAAAACAATGACCCCTCGTGCCAGTCAATCCTGCTCTGGGGAAATGTCTCAGGCTATTGACTCTATCCATGCCTCTCATTATCTGGTATACCTCGATTCAGATCTCCTCTCTTCCTTTTCTCTCCAGAGAGAGACGTTCGAACCTATTCAACTTTTCTTCATAAGGCAAACCCTCCAGTCCAGGCAGCATCCTAGTAAATCTTCTTTGCATTCTCTCCAAAGCATCTGTAGCTTTTCTATAGTAGGGCGACCAGAACAGGACACAATATTCCAAGCGTGGTCTCCACGATGTGGAGTGGATATTCCAGGAGTGATGCAGCTGGTCAAACCACTCAGCTTTAAGCAAAACACAATGTTATCGAAATACTACAGCTGAAACACGATGAAAACAGAATTTAGAATAACTTCATCAATTGAAAACTCAAGCACCTCAGTAATGCAACTTAACCAATGAGCTGTTCCAATTCCCGTAACATCCCATAAACACGCAATTTGATGAAAGATAAATGTAAGCACAAAATCTTGCAGGCAGGAGAGATTTCTGAGATAAAATTCAGTCAGGGATCATCTACTGAAGTATGGAATCTGTTTCAGCTGCAGCAGCTTCTGAGCCTGCTATCGGCAGCTTCTCTGTTACAAATAAACCAAATCAGAATAAATGCCTGAACCGGGAGAACTGGCCACTCCTCACCATTTTTCAACTGGGCTCTTTCTGAGACATTTTGACACCTCTGCCATTCGAATTTCCCATTTACAAAAAAAAACCCAAGGACAAAATAATCTTCTGAAAGCGGCAGCATTATTACACTGACCTGACAGTGTTTGAAAGAGAACAGTGTAGATGGAGCTTTAACTTGTATCATAACCTTTCCTTTACCTGCCCAGAATCTGTGTGATAGTGGTAGTGCAGAGTGGAAAAAGGCCCTCGGCCCAATAAGTCCACACCAAATCTCCGAAGCCTATCCCACCCAAACTCATTCCTCTACATTTACTCCGACTAACCCACATAACCTTGAGAACTATTGGAAATTTAGCATGGCCAATTTACCTAATCTGCACATCTTTGGATTATGTGAAGAAACCCACGCAAACATGGGGAGAATGTGCATAGTCCACACAGACAGTCGCCTGTAGCTGGAATCGAACCCAGTTCCCTGGTGCTGTGAGACAGCAGTGGTCACCACTGAACCACTGTGCCACCCATGTTGCCCATTTCCTGGGAGTGTCTGATGGGGATACTGCAGGGTGATCTTTAATATTTAGCTAACTCCAGTCTATAAATAACCTTCAGTGTTTGATTGGGTTAGCACAGTGTGAATATCAATTTGTATTGGATGTTGTGATTACACTGTTGTTCCTGATGTAGATCAATTTATGTGGTGCTTTACTTTGTACCTTATCCTGTGCTGTACCTGTCCTGGGACTGTTGGAGTGGGGATGATATGGAGTCTGATTAATCAATATCTAACTCCATGCTGGACGTGGCCTGGAAATTTGAAACATGTCGGTTTAGTGGGAACATTATCCTGTTTCTAACGCCATGCTGTACCTATCCTTCATTGCTTGATGGAGACAATGTCGCGCGTGGCTTAAAGCATATCCAACACAATGCTGAATATGTTTGAGGAATACGAAAGGGCTAACGTAGGTGTACATCTATTCTGTGTGTAAACCCATACTATCCCTGTCCTTGAGTGACGGTGTGTCAGTGCAGTGTGAGAGTTATTTCACACCCTAACCGTTTTGATTACTGTCCCATTTATCTAGATGAGTACAGCTTCATCTCTAACCCATTAACACTCGGTAGCAGCAATGTGTACTGTACACAAGATGTGCAGAAATTCACACAGGATTCGAACACTACACCTTTAAAAATCAGGGACATCAGAAGGACAAGAGTAGCAGATAAATGGGAATACTAGCACACTCATGTTCTGTCCAAACCACTCCTAGTTTAGAAATACGTCACTGTTTATTTTGTGTTACTGTTTCGAGACCTTCCCTCATTATGTCTCCCTAAATCCACAGACGACAACAGTTCATGAAAGCAACACCTTTTCAAGGGAAACGAGAGAATGGGCAATGAATACTGAAGTAATCAGCAACAGAATGAACTAAAATTAAACATATTGTGCAAGCATGACCAATATTGGCCAGAGAGATGAGAGTTTGTGCGCACAGGTTGGTTGGGTCCAGTCAGTACCTTGCTTGCTGTGAACAGCTGATGCTGAGGTCGGGGTATGCTATTTGAAACAATACGTCAGTATTTCAGAGTCAAGGCCTACATACCTAGCATCACACAGACATTGACATTCACATACTGACTTGCGAGATAAAAGCAGCAAATATATACTCGTATCGACTGTAGAACATTTGGACACAGTTAAATTATTGTCACAAAAATGTTAGTGTTTTTATATTAGTACAAATACTCATACAAGTAAAAATACTTGTACATTTTTTAAGTCCTTATGCTTAATCATTTGATCTTGG
Source organism: Hemiscyllium ocellatum (assembly GCF_020745735.1). Classification (NCBI taxonomy): domain Eukaryota; kingdom Metazoa; phylum Chordata; class Chondrichthyes; order Orectolobiformes; family Hemiscylliidae; genus Hemiscyllium; species Hemiscyllium ocellatum. The sequence goes on from NW_026869319.1 coordinate 2,198,044, forward strand.
GCGCATGATTTGAAAGTTCCTTATTGTGATTTGTGCATTGTTTTGATGATATTCCAGTTATAAATTTGAACAAATGGGTGGGTTTGTACGAAGTGAGCCATCAATGGCTTTACGATCTTCAGTAATAAAATGTTGCTGTCAGTGGTTAAAGCAATGCCGAAAACATTTACATAGAAATTTCCATTTGTTTCCAAACCCAGCCAGTTGTTCCATTCAATTTTACGGTGAGAATATAATGAAAAGTGTGAACGAATCACAATGAGGTACTTTGAAATGCTCAGTCTGGTTACTGTTTGGATACTGACATTGTGGAGCTGACGTACACTCAATATCGTTTACAAGGGTTCAATATAAGAGGCCATGTGCTGCAGGAGTCCATCACATTTATAACATCTTCAGGGGGATTGGGTTCAATGTGCAGAATTATAGAGCTTTGGTGACACCTTCGAAGTCATCAGCAGAGATAAAATTGCACGACATCGTTGTTGGTAGGTCATTTATACAAGTGCTGAAATGTATGTGGACCAGCATGAAGCCCTATGATTGACCTTTGAACAGGCTGTCTCATGCACTCCCTTGTTGTTTCGGGCTGTTTTTGTTGTAAGGGATAGTGTGAATAACAACCCAGCTCAAGTTTGGAAGCCCCCTGGACAAACTTGGCTGATGGTCGGTATTTTGCAGATTGCGGTGGTGAGGTGTGATAACGCTCTTTCTGAATTCAGGCTCTCTGTTAAAAAAATGTCATGTGCAGGAAATGTGCTGGCTGCATGATGGTAAAATCACTGATCTGAAAATGGTTACTACAGTCACTGAGTTGTACAATAATTATGTGTGTACGCTGGTAATTTACGTTTTGTTCACTTCAATTATTTGTAACGGAAAAGCAATGATGTTTGGTTTATTTTCAAATATGTAAGACATAAAGTGACAGTAACTCTCTATGATACAAAATTTAAAAGTGACCTGCCGTATATTTCCAACAGACAAATCAAGCAACACTCAGATATTGTCTGTAGAGCAGGATTCTGTGAACAGGACTATGTCTCCGGCAACATCACCATCCTCTCTGTCCCACTAACAGGAAACAGTCAGGCAGAGGGGGACAAATGTATACAATATTGGTATATAGTCAATATAGTGCTCAGCATTAATGCTGGATCCTGTTGGGGCTAGACTGCTCTGTGGCAGGTTATGAGGGAATCAATAGAAGGGAAACATATAATTGATTACATCGTCACCGATCTGCCTGCTGCAGATGAACCTCTCCATTTTATATATTGGTAAGAATGGTCACTCCACAGTCCTGGAAGGGAGGAGGGGCTATCTTAATTTTGTAGACCCTCCACCATTTTATGTAGCAATCTGTGCGCTGAATGGGACAGAATTTGAACAGATCGAGCAACTAACAACGAGGAGTCCATGAGGTGCAGTGGGCCATCAGCAGCAGCACAACTCATGCAGTCTGCAACCTCACAGCCCGGCATACTTCCCACTGTATACTAACCATCACGGCCCGACATACTTCCCACTGTATACTAACCATCACGGCACGGCATACTTCCCACTGTATAGTAACCATAATGGCTAAAAATACCTCCGACTCTATAGTAACCATCAAGCCAGAGATCCCTTCCTTGGTCAGTGAAGAGTGCAGAAGGACATGCTGGGAGCAGCACCAGCCAAAACTAGAGATGAGTGGACAACCTAGAGAAAATCTGATTGCCTTCAACTACAAAGCAGGCCAACTTGCATGCTAAGAAGCATAAGCAGCCAGTTATGGACAGAGCTCAGTGATCCCACAATCAATGGTATAGATGTGTCTATAAGGTCCTTCCACATTTAGTTATAAAAGTCAGTGGACAATGAATGAGACCATTGGAGGAGAGAGCTGCTCTCTAACAATAAAATCCCCAGTTATGCAGGACAGCAGCACATCAAGGAAAAAAAATTAAGCTGCTGTAACTGGAACAATCTTCAGCCAGAAGGGCTGAGTAGATGATCCTTTTCAGCCTCCTTCAGTAGTTTCCAGCATCAGATATCTCAATCTTCAGACAACTCAATTCACCCCACACAATGTCAACACATTGCTGGAGACACTGGAGAGATTGCCACATCTGTAACCAATCTGATCCATTCCAGCAAGAACACTGAGACCTACCTAAAATATGATAAATTGCCCAAGTATGTCCTGTACATAAAAAGCAGGGCCCTTGTATTCCAGCCAGTCGCTGACCCATCGGTGCAGGGTCTGCCATGGAAATGTGAAGGAAGGTGTCAGCAATAATGGGATCCATCAGCAATAACCGGCTCAGTGTCATTCAGTTAATGTCCCATCAGGCTCACTCAGATCCTGAGCCATTGCATGCTCAGGTAAAAAGAGGAGAATTCCAAAAGAGCAGTGAGCGTAATTACTGTTCACACCAAGGCACCATGTAACAGGGTGTGACAATAAGAGCCCGAGTATAGTTATACTTACTCAAAATCTGGGGAAATTACTCTCCAGGTTGGAATTATCCCCGGCAACAATAATGCCTGTTGCCAGTGTGAGTAATTCCCACCACAACAATAATGCACTCAGTGTGAGTAATTATCATCAGCAACAATGATGCCTGTTCTCAGTGTGAGTAATTCCCCCCACAATAATAATCTGGTTGTCAGTGTGAGTAATTATCACCAGCAACAATATTGTCTGTTGTCAGTGTGAGTAATTATCACCAGCAACAATAATGCCTGTTTTCAGTGTGAATAATTCACCCACAAAAATAATGCCTGTTGTTAGTGTGAGCAATGAACCCCAACAACAATAATGCCTGCTGTCAGTGTGAGTAATTATCCCCAGAAACAATAATGCCTGCTGTCAGTGTGAGTAATTGTCCCCAGCAACAATAATGCCTGTTGTCAGTGTGAGTAATTATCCCCAACAAAAATAATGCCTGTTGTCAGTGTGAGTAATTATCCCCAGCAACAATAATGCCTGTTTTCAGTGTGAGTAATTATCCCAGCAACAATAGTGTCTGTGGTGACTGTGAGTAATTATCCCCAACTACAATAATTCCTGCTGTCCCTGTGAGTGATTATCCCCAACAATAATGTCTGTTGTCAGTGTGAGTAATTACCCCAGCAAAAATAATGCCTGCTGTCAGTGTAGTAATACCCCCCAAACAATAATCTGGTTGCCAAATGTGAGTAATTGTCACCAGCAAGAATAATGCCTGTTGTCAGTTTGAGTAATTACCACCACAAACAATAATGCCTGTTGTCAGTGTGGGTAACTGTCTCCAGCAACAATAATGCTGCAAGTTAGTGTGAGTAATGATCACCAGAAAGAATAATGCCTGTTGTCAGTGTGAGTAATTATCCCCAACAATAATGCCTGTTGTCAGTGTGAGTAACTATCTCTAGCAACAATAATGCCTGCTGTCTATGTGAGTAATTGTCCCCAGCAACAATAATGCCTGTTGTCAGCGTGAGTAATTATCGCCAGGAACAATAATGCCTGCTGTCAGTGTGAGTAACTATCTCCAGCAATAAGAATGCCTGTTGTCAGTGAGAGAAATTCTCCACAGTAATAATACTGCCTGTTGTCAGTGTGAGTAACTAACCCCAGAAATAGCAATTCCTGTTGTCAGTGGAGTAATTATCCTCAGCAACAATAATGCTTGTTGTCAGTGTGAGTAATTATCCACAGTAACAATAATGCCTGTTGTCAGTGTAATTAATTATCCACAGCAAATTTAGTGCCTGCTGGCAGTGTGAGTAATTATCCCCAATCACAAAAATGCCTGTTGTCAGTGTGAGTACTTATCCACAGCAACCATAATGCTGGCTGTCAGTGTAATTATCCTCAGCAACAACAATGTCTGTTGTTAATGTGAGTAATTTTCCACAGTAACAATAATGCCTGTTCTCAATGTAATTAATTATCCACAGCACAATTAGTGCCTGCTGGCAGTGTGAGTAATTATCCCCAGCAACAATAATGCCTGTTGTCAGTGAGAGTAATTATCCACGGCAACAATAATGCCTGTTGTCAGTGTGAGCAATTATCCGCATAAATAGTAACGCCTGTTGTCCGTGTGAATAATTATCTCCAGAAAAAATAATGCCTGCTGTCAGTGTGAGGAACTATCTCCAGCAATAATAATGCCTGTTGTCGGTGTGAGTAATTATCCACAGTAATAATACTGCCTGTTGTCAGTGTGAGTAATTAACCCCAGAAATAGCAATTCTTGTTGGCAGTGTGAGTAATTATCCTCAGCAATAATAATGCTTTTGTCAGTGTGAGTAATTATCCCCAGCAACAATAATGCTTGTCATCAGTGTGAGTACTTATCCCCCGCTACAATAGTGCCTGTTGTCAGTGTGAGTAATTTCCTTCAGCAACAATAATGCCTGTTCTCAGTGTACTTAATTATCCACAGCATAATTAGTGCCTGCTGGCAGTGTGAGGAATGCTCCCCAGCAACAATAATGCCTGCTGTCACTGTGAGTAATTATCCACAGCAACCATAATGCAGGCGGACAGTGTAGTTATCCTCAGCAACAATAATGTCTGTTGTTAACGTGAGTAATTTTCCACAATAACAATAATACCTGTTGACTATGCGAGTAATTTTCCTCAGCAAAAATAATGCCTGTTCTCAGTGTAATTAATTATCCACAGTAAATTTAGTGCCTGCTGGCAGTGTGAGTAATTATCCCCAGCAACAATAATGCCTGTTGTCAGTGTGAGTAACTATCTCTAGCAACAATAATGCCTGTTGTCAGCGTGAGTAATTATCGCCAGGAACAATAATGCCTGCTGTCAGTGTGAGTAACTATCTCCAGCAATAAGAATGCCTGTTGTCGGTGAGAGTAATTCTCCACAGTAATAATACTGCCTGTTGTCAGTGTGAGTAACAAACCCCAGAAATAGCAATTCCTGTTGTCAGTGGAGTAATTATCCTCAGCAACAATAATGCCTGTTGTCAGTGTGAGTAATTTTCCTCAGCAACAATAATGCCTGTTCTCAGTGTAATTAATTATCCACAGCAAAATTAGTGCCTGCTGGCAGTGTGAGTAATTATCCCCAATCACAAAAATGCCTGTTGTCAGTGTGAGTACTTATCTGCAGCAACCATAATGCTGGCTGTCAGTGTAATTATCCTCAGCAGCAACAATGTCTGTTGTTAATGTGAGTAATTTTCCACAGTAACAATAATGCCTGTTCTCAATGTAATTAATTATCCACAGCACAATTAGTGCCTGCTGGCAGTGTGAGTAATTATCCCCAGCAACAATAATGCCTGTTGTCAGTGAGAGTAATTTTCCACAGTAACAATAATGCCTGTTGTCAGTGTGAGCAATTATCCGCATAAATAGTAACGCCTGTTGTCCGTGTGAATAATTATCTCCAGAAAACATAATGCCTGCTGTCAGTGTGAGGAACTATCTCCAGCAATAATAATGCCTGTTGTCGGTGTGAGTAATTATCCACAGTAATAATACTGCCTGTTGTCAGTGTGAGTAATTAACCCCAGAAATAGCAATTCGTGTTGGCAGTGTGAGTAATTATCCTCAGCAATAATAATGCTTTTGTCAGTGTGAGTAATTATCCCCAGCAACAATAATGCTTGTTGTCAGTGTGAGTATTTATCCCCCGCTATAATAGTGCCTGTTGTCAGTGTGAGTAATTTCCTTCAGCAACAATAATGCCTGTTCTCAGTGTACTTAATTATCCACAGCAAAATCAGTGCCTGCTGGCAGTGTGAGGAATTATTCCCAGCCACAATAATGCCTGTTGTCAGTGTGAGTAATTTCCATCAGCAGCAATAATGCCTGTTCTCAGTGTACTTAATTATCCACAGCAAAATTTGTGCCTGCTGGCAGTGTGAGGAATGATCCCCAGCAACAATAATGCCTGCTGTCACTGTGAGCAATTATCCACAGCAACCATAATGCCGGCGGACAGTGTAATTATCCTCAGCAACAATAATGTCTGTTGTTAACGTGAGTAATTTTCCACAATAACAATAATACCTGATGCCTGTGCGAGTAATTTTCCTCAGCAACAATAATGCCTGTTCTCAGTGTAATTAATTATCCACAGCAAAATTAGTGCCTGCTGGCAGTGTGAGTAATTATACCCAGCCACAATAATGCCTGTTGTCAGTGTGAGTAATTATCCGCAGCAATCATAATGCCGGCGGACAGTGCAGTTATCCTCAGCAACAATAATGTCTGTTGTCAATGTGAGTAATTTTCCACAGTAACAATAATACCTGTTGACTGTGCGAGTAATTTTCCTCAGCAAAAATAATGCCTGTTCTCAGTGTAATTAATTATCCACAGCAAAATTAGTGCCTGCTGGCAGTGTGGGTAATTATCTCCAGCAACAATAATGCCTGTTGTCAGTGAGAGCAATTATCCCTATAAATAGTAACGCCTGTTGTCCGTGTGAATAATTATCCTCAGCAACAATAATGTCTGTTGTTAGTGTAAGTAATTATCCTCAGCAACAATAATGTCTGTTGTTAGTGTAAGTAATTATCCTCAGCAACAATAGTGCCTGTTATCAGTGTGAGTAGACAATAGACAATAGGTGCAGGACTAGGCCATTCAGCCCTGCGAGCCTGCACCGCCATTCAATATGATCATGGCTGATCATTCCTATTCAGTATCCGCTCCCTGCCTTATCTCCATGACCCTTGATTCCACTATCTTTGAGAACTCTATCCAACTCTTTCTTAAATTAATCCAGAGACTGGGCTACCACTGTCCTCTTGGGCAGAGCATTCCACACAGCCACCACTCTCTGGGTAAAAAAGTTTCTCCTCATCTCTGTCCTAATTGGTCTACCCCGCATTTTTAAGCTGTGTCCTCTGGTTCGGCACTCACCCATCAGCAGAAACATGTTTCCTGCTGCCAGAGTGTCCAATCCTTTCATAATCTTACACGTCTCAATTAGATTCCCTCTCAGTCTTCTAAACTCAAGGGTATACAAGCCCAGTCGCTTCAGTCTTTCAGTGCAAGGTAATTCCTCCATTCCAGAAATTGACCTCGTGAACCTACGTTGCACTCCCTCAATAGCCAGAATGTCTTTCCTCAAATTTGGCGACCAGAACTGCACACAGTACTCCAGGTGTGGTCTCACCAGGGCCCTGTACAGCTGCAGAAGCACCTCTTTGCTTCTATACTCAATCCCTCTTGTTATGAAGGCCAGCATGCTATTGGACTTCTTCGCTACCTGCTGTACCTGCATGCTTGCCTTCATTGACTGGTGTCCAAGAACACCCAGATCTCTCTGTACTGCCCCTTTACCTAAATTGATTCCACTTAGGTAGCAATCTGCCTTCCTGTTCTTGCCACCAAAGTGGATAACCATACATTTATCAACATTAAACTGCATCTGCCATGCATCTGCCATGCATCTGTCCACTCACCTAAATTGTCCAGGTCACCCTGTAATCTCCTAACATCCTCATGACATTGCACCCTGCCACTCAGCTTTGTATCATCAGCAAATTTTCTAATGTTATTGCTGATACCATCTTCTATATCATTAACATATATTGTAAAAAGCTTCGGTCCCAGCATGGATCCTTGCGGTACTCCACTGGTCACTGCCTGCCATTCCAAAATGGAGCCATTTATCACTACCCTTTGTTTCCTATCAGCCAACCAATTTTCAATCCAATCTAGTACTTTGCCCCCAATACCATGTGCCCTAAGTTTACTCACTAATCTCCTATGTGGAACTTTATCAAAAGCTTTCTGATAGTGCAGGTACACTACATCTACTGGATCTCCCTCGTCCATCTTCAGAGTTACATCCTCAAAAAATTCCAGAAGATTAGTCAAGCACGATTTTCCCTTCATAAATCCATGCTGACTCCGTCCTATCCTGTTACTCCTATCCAGGTGTGCCGTAATCTCATCCTTTATAATAGACTCCAGCATCTTTCACACCACTGAGGTCAGACTAACTGGTCTATAATTTCCTGCTTTCTCTCTCCCACCTTTCTTAAAAAGTGGTTAACATTAGCCACTCTCCAATCGTCAGGTACCGATCCCGAATCTTTCGAATTCTGGAAAATCATCACCAACGCATCCACGATTTCCCGAGCCACCTCCTTCAGTACCCTGGGATGTAGACCATCAGGCCCCGGGAAATTTTCAACCTTTAGACCTAACAGTCTCTCCAACACCAAATCCTGGCAAATACAGATTCCCTTAAGTTCAGGTCCTTCAGTCACTGTTACCTCAGGGAGATTGCTTGTGTCTTCCCCAGTAAACACAGATCTGAAGTACCCATTTACTTCTTCTGCCAGTTCTTTGTTCCCTATAATATATTCCCCTGTTTCTGTCTTCAAGGGCCCAATTTTAGTCCTAACCATTTTTTTTTTGCCTTGCACATACTTGAAAAAGCTTTTACTATCCGCCTTTATATTATTGGCCAGTTTACCTTCATACGTCATATTTCCTTCTTAGTAATCCTCTGTTGTTCTTTAAAAGTTTCCCAGTCCTCTGTTTTCCCACTTATCTTTGCTATGTTATACTTTTTGTCTTTTAATCTTATATGATTCTTAACTTCCCTCGTCAGCCCCGGCCGCCCATGCCTCCTCTTGGGATTTTTCTTCCTTTTAGGAATGAACTGATCCAGCAACTTCTGCATTATACACAGAAATACCCGCCATTGTTCAACCACGGTCATCCCTGCTAAGGTATTGCCCCATTGAACTTTGGTCAGCTCCTCCCTCATAGCTCCATAGTTCCCTTTATTCAACAGAAGTACTGTCACTTCCGACTGCACCCTCTCCCTCTCAAATTGCAGGTTGAAACTTATTGTATTATGGTCACTACTCCCCAGTGGCTCCTTCACTTCGAGGTCTCTGACCAATTCTGGTTCATTACACAATACCAGATCCAGAATTGCCTTCTCCCTGTTTGGCTCCAGCACCAGCTGCTCTAAGAATCCATCTCTGAAGCACTCCACAAAGTCTCTTTCTTGATGTCCAATACGATCCTGATTCTCCCAGTCTACCTGCATGCTAAAATCCCCCATAACAGATGTAGTAACATCTTTACCAAACCCAATTTCAGCTCCTGATTCAACTTACATCCGACACCCAGACTACTGTTTGGGGGCCTGTAGATGACTCCCAAGAGGGTCTTACTACACTTAGTATTCCGCAGTTCTATCTACACTGACTCTACATCCCCTGACTCTAGTTCCCCCCGCGCAAGGGACTGAATATCCTCCCTTACCAACAACGCCACTCCAACCCTTCTGCCCGTCAGTCTGTCCTTACGATAGCACGTGTAGCCTTGAATATTCATTTCCCAGGCCCTGTCCACTTGAAGCCACGTCTCAGTTATCCCCACAATATCGTATCTGTCAATTTCCAAAAGACCCTCAAGCTCATCCATCTTATTTGTAATGCTTCGTTCGTTCATATGCAGTATTTTAAATTTGTTATTGCTGTTCCCCTTCCCATCAACCCCTATTCCGCTCAACCTTTCAGCATGATCCCTTTTCGAATTTTCTGCCTCATTGATACAGTTGTCTTTCTTGACTTCTCTTGCTCTAACTTTCCCTTCAACTTCCTTTTTATACATCCAGTTTGTCCCCCCCCCCACCCCGGTACATAGTTTAAATGTAGCGATTTTGCAGTAGAAAACCTGCCTGCTAGAATGCTTGTCCCTAACCTATTGAGGTGCAAACCGTCTCTCTTGTAGAATTTATGTTTGCCACAAAATGTACCCCAGTGATTCAAGAATTTAAATCCTTGCTTCCTGCACCAGGTCCCCAACCACGCATTCAAGTCCATTATCTCCCTGCTTCTGGCCTCACCAGCCCGAGGAACTGGAAGCAAACCAGAGATAACCACCTTGGACGTCCTGCTTTTCAGACTTCTTCCTAGTTCTCCAAAGTCCCGCTGTAGTGTGTGCCTCCGTTTCTTCCCGACATCATTTGTACCGATATGTACCACCACCTCTGGCTCTTCACCCTCGTCCTTGAGGATTTCCTGCACTCTGTCCGCGATGTCTTTCACCCTGGCACCAGGAAGACAACACACCATCCTTAAATCCCGTCTGCTGCCACAAAAACCCCGGTCAGTTCCTCTCACTATGGAGTCCCCTATTACCACGGCTCTGTGCCATGTCTGAGTCTTCCGCTCTGCCTCTGCGCCAACTTTTGATTGGCAGACCTGGCCGAGTAATTATTCCCAATAACCATAATGCCTGCTGTCAGTGTGAGTAATTATCCCCAGCAACCATAATGTCTGCTATCAGTGTGAGTAACTATCCCCAGCAACCATAATGCCTGCTGTCAGTGTAACTATCTCCAGCAACAATAATGCCTGTTGTCAGTGTGAGTAACTATCCCCAGCATCAATAATGCCTGTTGTCAGTATGATTAATTTTCCCCAGCAACTATAATGTCTGTTTCAGTGTGAGTAATTGTCCCCATTAACAATAATGCCTGTTGTCAGTGTGAGTAACTGGAACTCCAGGAGACCTCTGCAGTCATTCCTCAGGAAAGAGAGTGTCCGAGGCTCAACCAATTCCAGCTGCTGCAATGACGCTCTCTCCATCATAAGGTCAGATGGGGGATTGGTCACTGATTATACCATTCCTGAAACAGGCCATGCTGAAATGTAACAAGACCTGGAAATTATCCAGGTTTAGTATGACAAACCTGAAGAAGGGCTCTGGCCCGAAACGTCGAATTTCCTATTCCTTGGATGCTGCCTGACCTGCTGTGCTTTAACCAACAACACATTTTCAGCTCTGATCTCCAGCATCTGCAGACCTCACTTTTTACACTTAGTATGACAAACGGCAACTAATACTCCACATAAATATTAGACAAAAAGTAACAATAAAGATTCAAACCATTTTGACCTTCCATAACATTCCCATCACTGAGTCCCCAACACGATGTTTATTAGAATCCTGGGTGCTATCATTGCCCAGAATGTGCCCTGGACAGGCCCCATAAATAATACTGCCTTTAAGAGCAAGTAAGATGCTAGGAAATCTGCAGTGAGCAACTGACCTGCTGATTCTTCAAAGGCTGTGATGAATTACATCCCAGGAATAACACAGGACAAAACTAACCAATTTAATTACTATCACTTCCATGACCATTCATCCACTCCATCACTGATGCTCAATAGTGGCGTTGTATACCATTTACAAGGTTCACTGCACCAAGCTTTATTGGAGAGCAACTTTGAAACCCATTTTAATCTAGAAGAACGAAGGCAATGGGTTCTTTGGAAAACCAGCGAACTGCAAGCTCACTCATTCATACGGTCAGATGTAATGATATTTGCTCATGAGTTTATAATTCCCTACTCCTCAGATCACGAAATCAGTCTGAATGCTGCAAGACTTCGACAACACCCAGGCCTGACAAGTGGCAAATAACATTCGAGCCTCACAAATGTCAGACAATAACCATTATAAACCATCCCACCATCACTATTCAACATTCAAAGACAGTACCATTGCTGAATCCATTGGCACTAACATTCTCAGGTTTATCCAAGACTATGCAGCTGCTATAGTTAGAACATCAGATCAGAAGTTAGGAAGCCTGCAGCGAGTAACTTTTTCACCTGTCTTGCCAAAGTCTGTCCAAAATCTCCAAGGTTCAATTCAGGATTTGATGGAACAATCTCCACTTGTCTGATGAGTGCAGCTCCAACAGTACTCAGACAGTTTGACACGATTAAAGACTAAGCAGCCCATTCGATTGGTCCCCATCCACAATGATACCCTCCCTCCCCCACCGACACTCAGCAACAGGTGTGAGTACCATCGCCCTCCTTTGACAGTACCATCCACACTCATTACCACTGCCACCAGGAAGGAAAAGGGCAACAGTGATCATGATTCATTTGATTTTAACCTAAGTATTGTAATGGACAAAACATGACTAAGTGTTGGAGTTTTCGTGTAACTCGGTCTAACTTTATTAAACTGAGAAGGGATTTCTTCAAGTGAACAGGAAACAATAACAAGAAGATAAATCACAAACAAAGCAGTGGCAGCTATTCTGAGGGGAGATTAAAGTGGTTCCCAGAAAATGTGATCTCACAGAGTAAAATAGCGTCAGACTGCTAAATCCAGAGCTCTCTTGAAATCTAAGAACACACAGACAGAACAGGAAAGCTTACATAAGACAGTGGGAACTCAATACCCCAGAAAGCTGAGAGGAGTGCGGAATGTGGAGGGGTGAGGTCCAAAGCGAAATTAGGAAGCAAACAGTGTGCGTGAAATTATGCTGGCAAGACATATCAAACAATCTTTAGCAGATTTCTTTTCAAAACAGAGAAGGAAAAGTAAAATAACGAATATCAAAGGCAAACAATGGAAACCACATGTAGCTGTGGATGGTTTGTATATGGGTCTGAGTTTCAATTAAAGTTAAAACTGACCTCTTTTCCTGACCAAATTAGACTTCCAGTCAAACCTTCCCAGCCTCATTCTTGCCCCATTGAAGGTTGCTCTCAGTCAACTAATGATTCTCACTCTCAATTATTTTTATCATTCTCTACCATTTTCCTGAACATTACGATAAAACGATCGCTGCACCCCAAAACGTTCCCCTACTGACACTGGATCCCACGTCTTTCCCAAGGATCAGGTCCAACAGTACATGCTCTCTTGGGCTGGATACATACTCCTGAAGTGAGCTGGTTCTCCATGTAATCCAGGAACATTCGCCCCTCTTGACTCTTCACAACCAGTAACCCAGTCAATATCTGGAAATATTAAGTTTCTCAATATTAGTAGTCTGTAGTATTGTCATCGCTCTCAAATGCCCTTGCATATTTATTCTCTCCATCCTTTCCAATGGTTTCTGAACGACAGACTGTACCTCACAGTTTACTTGTCTACTTTTTGCTCTGTATTTATCTCCAGCCAAATTCATTCTGTCCTTGGACAGATCCTCTTTCTCTTGGACTCTTTAACTAACGCTAATCTAAACCCATACTTCTACCTTCAACCTTTCCCTTCCCTTCTGTCATTTTGGAATGCTTCATACCCAGCAATATTTAACACCAAGTCCTGCCATTCCTTGAGCCAGCTCTGGGTGATCAACACATCAGATTACCACACAGCAATCTGCATCTGGAACTCATCACACTCCGAGTCTTCATGTCCATGCAGAGTACCTCAGATTAAGGCTTTCTTTCTTACTCCATCTTCCACTGATAAAATTGTTGTTGTAAATTTGTACCAACTGCAGCTCCCATTATTTTGACAATCCTGGTACTCTCCTCTACTATTCCTTTTTGGATCCTAAGCACACGCCAAGTTATTTTCAATCCCTCCCAAACCCCGTAAGAAATTCAGTCCCAGCTCTGTCACGTTAGCCCATCCAGCTTATACAGTTACTGCCTTCCCCAGAACCAGTCCCAATGTCCCAGGAATCCGAAGCCTTTCCTGCTGCACCATCATTCCAGTCACACTTACATCTACCTAAAACTCCGAGTCCTGTTCTCACTTGCGCACGGCACTGACCGTAACCCAGGGATTGCTACATTGGAGTTCCTGCTTGCTAACCATCCACCTTGCTCCCTAAATTCTGATTCCCAGACCACTTCACCCTTCCTACCCAGGTCATTACGACCAAAACGGACATGACCTTTGACTGCTCACTGTACCACAGATGAATGTCCTGCAGACACAGTGACATTCTTAACCCCACTATCCTGTAATTACAGACACGCCGACACCTTCTTCAATTTCCTGACATCCCTGTGATTGTTGCTCCTCCTTCCTTCTCCCTCCCCTCCTGTACAGTAAGGCTGCTTGTGGTGCCACAGACATGGCTCTGACTGCCCTCCCCTGAGCAGTCAGGACCTTCATCAGCTTCCTAGCTGGGAAACTGATTTGGTAGGGAGACACCGGGATATTCCTGGATTCCCTGGCTGTTTCACTTCAATTGCTTGGGCGCCGATTCCCTTCCTTATTCCAAGCAGTCATGTGTCAGGATGATTTGTTCTGTGTGTGTGGGCTATCCCTCTAACTCTCAGCATCACAAAGTCTCTAGTCAGTGTCTGATCTCTATGACCCAGTGTTCATCTAGGACATGAGCAGGGGCTATGACTTCCCAATGCAACAGAAACCATTTTCCTTCTGACAAACATGTCTTGCCTTGTCGTAAAATGCAACATGCCTCGAGTAACTTAATTTATTACTTAGAATGAAGTTAACAGCCGGGAAATAACAATATGGTTAAGTCCCTTATTCCACTGTGCCTTATTGAGCTTAACTTATTCTACTGGCTCAGTATAATAAATTCACATCCACCTCATATTTGTGAGTTCAATCCTGACTTTAGAAGTTGAAAAAATAAATTTGCTGACTAACAGCAATTAACTGATAGTCATTAATAATGGTTTGTTATCAGCCAATGAACTTACAGCCTTTTCTGTGATGGCTCTTACACTTCTTTCAACCTCAGTGCAGACAGGCCCCAGCAGCAGAACGTTATCTCTGTGACTCCCAGCTACGTGTAATCCTTCAGCTCCCACTCCACTCTGCTCCCTCACAGGGTCACCGTCTCTGTCACTCCTAGGTACGTGTAATCCTCGAGCTCCCACTCCACTCTGCTCCCTCACAGGGTCACCGTCTCTGTGACTCCCAGGGACGTGTAATTCTCCAGCTCCCACTCCACTCTGCTCGCTCACACGGTCTCCGTCTCTGTGACTCCAGATACGTGTAATCCTCCAGCTCTCAGTCCACTCTGCTCCCCCACAGGGTCACCATCTCGGTTACACCCAGGCATGATTATGCCAAGATCCTCAGTGCTGATTTATATTCTCCCAGGTGTGTGTCAGTCTCAAGCTCCTGCTCCAAGTTGCTCGCTCACATATTCACTCCCACTGTGCCTCAGTCCTGATTTCGAAGCTCTTGATCTGCTGCTTCTCCAACTCCAAGTCCCAGTCGGCCTCGATTCTCCCTTCTGATGTATATTCTCCCGGTCTGTGCTGCTCTCTCTCATATTCTCTCCCTTTGTAACTCCCAGGTCATGATAGGCCTCAAGCTTCAGCTGAGATTTATAACATCCCATTCCGCACTGCTCTCTTACAGGATCGCCGTTGTGCCTGGAAGACAGTGAAAACGATGAGGATTAGACAGAGCAGAGGATTTTACAGTAACTGAGAGAACTGTATGGGATGGAACAGGTTATCTGGGGAGGTATGCAGACCTACAGTGCCTAAAGCAGGTTACTGGAAGATACAGCGAGAGTTGCAAGCGCTGAAGACAGCAAAGGAAATAGAGAGACAATGGCTTATTTATGATACAATTTTGTAGAGTCTAAAGGGCTTTGTCTGACCTGCTTACAGAGATGCATAGACTTTAACAAATGCAAATTGAGAGCCAGCAAGTGTTGTATGGTACTGGAGACTGTTGAATGTTACAGAGTTCGAAGACTTTCAGTAACTGGGCGGAATATAAACTTTTGGAGCTCTGGTTGTATTCTAGGACCCTCAGGACATGAGGAGGTGTAGAGAATGGGAGCATTCCAAATAGTGGGATTGTAGGAACTGGAAGTCCTGAGATGGATAAGGAGGAAGAAAAGTAACAATTTAGCACACGCAACCATTGTAATTATAGAGATTTAAGGACGGGAGCCTGTGCTGTCATTGATTACAATTATATGGAGAGTTACAGAAGCTGAAGGGACTACAAATTTAAAAAGGGAGTGATTTTATGTGATCAGAATTTAAGCAAGATTAAATAAATCTTAGTGATCTCTAGCACAGATGGGAATGGAGGAGGTGAGATATTGCAAGGAACTATAAGAGTTATAAGTGGGGGCGGATGTCAGATACAAAAGGGAGAGCTGCATTGTCTATGTGCAGTTACAGACATGAGGAGTGTTGTAGCGCCTGCTGGAGAGGACACACATAACAACAGTTCCAACGGCGGGTGCAGTGGCTCAGGAAGGCAGCTCACTACCACCTTCTCAGGGACAACTCCAAATAAACAATAAATTCTGGCTCAGCCATCAATGCTCATGTTCAGGAATGAATGTGTAAAAGATCTACAAGTAGAACTGAGGCCACTCAGGAAGGCACTTTCAGCAGCCCTTCACAAACCCGTAACCACTATGCCCTGGAAGAACAGGAGCTCCTGGTGCACGAGAACACCAGCATTTTCAACGTGCCCTCCAAGACACGCTCCATCCTCTCAGCACGGCGTATGTCCCTACAAGCAAAAGACTGCAGTTGGTCCGGAAGGCAGCTTCTCCAGGGAATTACAGATGGGAGGGTAATGGGAAAACTCTGCTGGTTACAGCCAGACAGAAAAATAAATCCAGCAGTGTGTGTGAAATGAAATTCCCATTTCAGAACAACATGCTGAACGTGGATAGAGGATTTGTCTGATTGGCACAAGACAGAGAATGTGAAGAAAGGGGTCTTTTTCACGATGGGAACTGGTGATGAGGGGAGCTCCGCAGGGGTCAGTATTGGGATGACAATCTACATGTTATACATTAAGAGTCTGGACAAAGGATGTGAAGGGGGTACGAGAAATTGGTTTCCAAGAAAGATCCCAGGGATGAAATTCGTGTCATATGAGGAGCAGGTGAAGTCTCTGGGTCTGTACTTGATGAAGTTTCAGAGGCGGTGGCAGAATCCCACTCAAACTTACAGAATACAGAGGGGCCTGGATGGTGTGGACGTGAGCAAGATGTTTCCACGATCAGGAGAGACTAGGGGCCAAGGGCCCAGCTTCAGAGTGAAGGGATGACCCTTTACAATGGAAATGTGGAGGAATTTATTCAGCCAGAGGGTGATGGATCTGTGGAACTTACTGCCTCGGGGATATGTGGAGACGAGTAATTCAGTGCATTTAACTCAGAGATAGGTAGGTTCTTGGTGAGTAAGGAGATCAAGGGTTACAGGGAGTAGCGAGAGAATGAGGTTCAGAGACAATTCAGACAGAATCGAATGGTGTCACAGACTCGATGGACCGAATGGCCTAGTTCCACCCTATATATGATGGTGTTATGGACGGTCCTCATTCCATGGGTTTCTAAGTGTGCAGTTATCATTTCTGGCTTATCATTTACCATACATTCAAGCACTTTCCTGATCATTACGGTCACCTCTTGGTTTCAGAATGACTGCAGAAAGCTACACCACAGAGTAACTTGGGAATCCTTGTGCATAAATCTCATAAAGGTGTTATACAAGGCCAGCAGGACATAGAGAAGGCAAATGGAATGTTGGGATAGACTCCAAAGGGAATGGAGAATTTAAAAAAGGGAAGGTTTGGAACAACTACAGAGGACTCCAGTAAACCCACACTGAGAATACTGTGAACAGGTTTGGTCCCCTATCTAGGGGGAAAATGTTCTTGCATTGAAGGCAGTCCTGATAAGATTTAACAGACTGATCCTCAGAATTGAGAGATATTGATGGGAAAAGATTGAGAAGGTTGAATGTGATCTCATTAGCATTTAGAAAATGAGGCAAATTTACTGATAACCGAAGATTCCTCTGTTCTTGCAAGTTCGGTTTCTGATATGTTGGTTCCCCTGACCGAGGATCTGTAACCGGAGATAAAGGGGAATGCAGGCACGAGGTAACCTTAAGAAAAAAGCTGGGTTGTAGAGGCTGGAGGATGTTACAGAGTTCGGTCGTTCGAAATCACTGTTGGTGTCTAGAGATCAGATAGGTTGTCGGGCTGAAATACGTCACTGAGAGGTACAGGAAAATCAGTCCAGAAGGAGTTACATTGATCGGGAGGAATATAGGTTCTAGAGATGACACAGGTAAGGGCGGCAGTTGGAACTAAAGGAGATACAGAAACTGGGAGTGATGTAGGGACTTGAGATTACATAGATTGGGGTGGTAGTTGGATGTGCAGGATTTTATAGAGAAAGGGAGGATTAGACGGACTAGAGATTACACAGATTGGGGTGGTAGTTGGAGCTACAGGAGTATATAGAGAAGGGAGGATTGGAGGGACTGGAGATTACACAGATATGGGTGGTAGTTGGAGCTACAGGAGTTTATAGAGAAGGGAGGATTGGAGGGACTGGAGATTACACAGATTTGGGAGGTAGTTGGAGCTATAGGAGTTTATAGAGAAAGGGAGGATTGGAGGGACTGGAGATTACAGAGATTGAAGTTGTAGTTGGAGCTGCAGGATATTACAGTGAAAAGAAGCTTGGACTGACGGGAGATAACACAGATATGGATGGTAGTTGGAGCAGTAGGACTACAGAAATGGGGACAGTTGTAGGGACTGGAGAGGACACGGGTAGGGATGGTAGTTGGAGCTGCAGGAGTTTATAGAGATGGCAGGACTGTTGGTACTGGGGACTACATTGACATGGACAATAGTTGGAGCTGCAGGAGTGAGTGAGATAGGGAGGGCATAAGGGGCTGGATCAGTTCACACAGCAAGAGAGAATTGTCGCGATTGGAGGGACCAGAGATGATGATGGTTATCGGGCTGCAGGAGTTCAGAGAACTAGTGAGCGCTGTGAAGGTAGGATTGAAACATTCCCATCAGTTTCACAGAGATGTTGAGTGCTGTTCAGGAGTTGATTACCGAAATCGAGAGAGTTGCAGATACTGGAAGATATGACAAAGACAGTAAGCTGTAGTATTTGAAGAGGTTACAGCATCAGGATGCATTGAGGAGTTGGAGGCTGCTACAGGTGTTAAACATGCAGCAGGGGATCAATAACCTTATATTGATTAGGATGATTGGAAGCTGTGGAGATAAAGAACGAGAATTGCAGGAACTGAAGAATATCACAGATGAGGAGTAACATATGTACTAGAGGTGTTAGAACATGAGATGTGCTGTATTCAATGGAGTCAGGGAAGATACAGGGAGATCTGAAGGGATTACACGTGATATAAAGGATAGTAAGGCTCCTCAGTGTCGGATGGGGGAAGTTTTCACAGACAGGGAGATTCTTTTTTGGAATTGTGTTATTTACAGAGATTAAGAGTGCTGTATAGAATTGAGGAACGAACAGAGATATGGAAGGCTGTAGTTAATGAAAACATTTGTTGCTGTCGGATGCTGAGGTTCTGGAAATTATGTGGACCGGAAAGCTGGACAATCTGCAAGAGCTTACAGAGACAGGAACAGCAATAGAGCCGGAGACACTAACACAGAAAGGGAGTATTGCACACACTGGAGGGGTTTCCACTTTAGGGATGGTTGTAGGGGAGTGTAACATTTACACAGATAGGGGTGTAAGAGCTGGAGAATATTATGGAGATGATAAAATGGATGGACAGACTAGAGGAACTTACATTGACAGAATGGGTGATAGCAACATTAGGATGTTACAGAGATATTGAGTCTTGTAGGAACTGGATTGGGAGAGTCACGGGCATTGGAATGGGTTCTGCAGGGAGTGCTACAGGGACCTGAGAGGATTACGCAGATAGGGATGACTGTAAGATCTTCACATTATCATCGGCTTTCAGGAGTGGAAGAAGTTACACAGATAAGGAGGGATGTTGGAGAAGTGGGAATTCCCAGGGAATCGAATGTTTGGAGGGTTTGGGTCTGTTTATAGGTAAAGCGATTATCTTTAGCGACAATATTATGGAACACAGAGGGAGAGTTTAAATTAGAGGCCCCACAGCATGGAAACAAGCACTTCGGCCGAACAGGTCCACACCAACCGTCTGGAGAGTAACCCACACAGACCCATCTCCCTCTGATTAATACAACTAACACTACGGGCAATTTAGAACGGCCAATTCACCTGACCTGCATATCTTTGGAGTGTGGGAGGAAACCGGAGCCTCCAGAGGAAACCAACGCAGACATGGGGAGAATGTGCAAACTCCACACAGACAGTCACGCAACGCTGGAATCGAACCTGGATCACTGGCACTGTGAGGCACCATTGCTCAACACTGAGCCACTGTGCTGCCCCAAATTGCAGAATTACACAAAGAGAGGATGTTTGCGGTGCTGGGAGAAATGTCGGGAGTGGAGGAGCAAACAGAGATATGGAGTGCTGTTGCGGCTGGAAAAGTGTCTGGAGGTGTTTATATAGATAGGGAGGTCGGTAGGGATCGGAGATAGTTACTGAGGTTGTGTGGTGGTATAGGCTAGGTGGCAGGAATGTGATCTGCATGCAGAAGGTTATAGTCATATCAAGTTCTCTTGGGACTTTAGGAAGGTACACAGGTAGGTATTTTGGTCTAGCCTGGAGGATTTTACAGAGATGGGGTGGACTGTAAGTATTGTGCGAAACTACAGAATTAGGGATCATTGTACTGAGTGCACGATGAGATTATTGAGATTTGGCATGTTGAGACTGGACCAATTTACAAATAGGGAGAGATGTCAACACTGGAGTAGGTTTCAAATATACAGCAGGATTATGGGAGGAGTGGAGGATACAGTAATGTGAAATTTTCTGGAATTACAAGCATTAAAAATTCTGGCGTAGATGAGTTGGGCCGAAAGGTATGTTTCCTTGCTGTATGACACTACCACATGACAAGAGACAGTGTGAGAGAGGAGAGAACAGAAAGATCTCAATTTCAATACAAAATCCTTGAGCGAGGCCTGCTTCCCCTCTGTTGTCCTGATGCTCACTATGACATCACAGGCATGGATGAATAAATGTGAACTCCCGATGCTGTTTCAGGAAGGCTCAGTACAGTCGATCAGAAAGTCATCCTCTCACAAGAGGGTGGAAATTGAGCCTGGGACCATCATGCTCTGTGTTCACTCTTCAACACAGTACCTATGTCATTTTATCTGAACCAAAGTTCCATCCCTTAAATGTTCTCTGCTCTGTTCACTGTGAGTGATCTTACCTCGCAGCAGGATTTATTGAAGGTTCCAGATCTCACTCT
This sequence comes from Hemiscyllium ocellatum, assembly GCF_020745735.1. Classification (NCBI taxonomy): domain Eukaryota; kingdom Metazoa; phylum Chordata; class Chondrichthyes; order Orectolobiformes; family Hemiscylliidae; genus Hemiscyllium; species Hemiscyllium ocellatum. The sequence continues at coordinate 2,218,905 of NW_026869319.1, forward strand.
CCATCGCTCTGGCTGACCAACCGTCTTCAATAGTGATAGACGAGACAGGAGTTGGGAATTCTGCTGAGTCAGGAATATCCTGAGTACCTACATGAGGCAGAGAAATAGACAGAATGGTAAATCAGACTGATGTAGTGAGGGTAACACATGGAGAATGACACTGAGTCCCACAGAGATCTGGAATATCCCAGTCTCCATCCCTGGCCTGTTCTGCTGCTTCTCTCTGGAGTGGAGAATTCTCTTGGCTCAGGATCTGGAGTAGCTGCAAAAGGTGCAGTCACCGGCTGCAATTAGACCATCACAGTGACAGATACCACATGGAGAGATACTGAGTGATAGCACCAGAGTGCAGGAAGGTATCAGGATCAAACCACGGTCAAGATGAAGGGGTTTGATTCATGCTGCAATGGGATAAATACTCAGGGATGAGTGAGCTATCAGTGGGCCAGGCGATGGCCTAGTGTTACTCTCACTAGCCTGTTCATCCAGAATTTAATGGTGGTGTCAGGGATACCCATCTGACTGCTTAATATCGTATAAATAAGGACATCTGTCATAAACAGACGGTCTGGCCTACATATGAATCCAGACCTAGAGCAATGGGATTAGCTCTCAACTGCCCTCTGAAATGGTCTGGCAAGCCACTCAGCTCTCGGACAACTGGAAGTGGGCATGAAATGCTGACCAGCCAGAGACAGCAAAATCCTATGAGTGCATTAAAAACAACACTGCTGAAACCAGTGTCCTGGTTAATCATGTCGGTAGGTTTATGGACAGGGCTTTAAACTGGCAGAGAGGATGCAAGAACAGGGTTCAGGTGAAATGAGCTTTCCAAATTCAAAGAGAAAATGTGAAGCCTTGGAACAGCATGGGAACGTGGTTGAAGACAAGCAGAAAGGAACAGGAAGGGACAGAGTTTAACTAAAACTGTACATCAGCAAATCGGTTTGTGACAGGACATTATGGGAAAGAGTAAATAATAATGTTTTTATTCGGAATTGCCAAAATATCTGCAATAAGGTAATAGACTTGTGACATAGAGATAAATGACATTTGGTCAGCAGAGAAACGTGATTACAGGGTGAACAAAGGTGGAACATAAATATTCAACGGTAAACAACCTTACAGGATCTCAGGCAGAATGGAAAAGCAAGATGGGAACCCTGACAGTAATGGCAAAAAAGGCATTACAGAGAAAGCATTTGGCATCAGATTATGCAGCTGAATCATCCTGAATGCAAATTCTGGGTGCTACGACGTGTCAAAAAAATAGGCAGGATAACAGTTTTTACACTGCCAACAGTATTGCTCATCCCTGATTTAAACAGGAATTCATTTGAATTTGTAACAAAGGTGGTGTGATAATTTTGGGAGACATCAACCTTTGCATAATCTGGGTCAGACACATTGGCAAGAGTGATAATTATCCAAGATCCTCCTTGAATGTTTTTGTCAGAGTTTCTTTGAATAACACATTGTGCAACTTGCTAGGAATGTAACTATCTCAGATCAACAGTTGGTTGATGAAATCGAGTGAAGGAAAATATCACATCGAGATTCTCCAGGAAATTATCCTGAAATTCAAAGAGACTATGACATTTTAAAGTGACCATAAAGCACATCCGAACATCAGTAACAAAGCCAATTACATGATTTTGAGAGAGAACTGACCAAGGTAAACAGGGGAAACAGTCTGAAATGCCAGGCTGTAAATGAACAGTGGAAAACATTTAGAGCCAGAGTGTCGTAGAGACGTACAGCACAGAAATAGACCCTTCAGTCCAACATGCTCACGCCGACCAGCTATCCTTTCCTAATCTTGTCCCATCTGCCAGCACTTGGCACAAATCCCACTAAACCCTTTTTATTCATATACCAATGCAGATGCCTTTTGAATGCTGCAATTGTACCAGCCTCCACCACTTCCTCTGGCAGTACATTCCATACATACACCACACTGCGTGAAAACGTTGCCCTTAGGTCCCTCTTAAATCTTTCATCTCTCACCCTAAACCTATGCCCTCTAGCTTTGGTCTCCACCACCTCAGGGAAAAGACCTTATCTGTTTATCCTGTCCATGCCGCTTATGATTTTATAAACCTCAAGAATGTCACACCTTAGCCTCCGACGCTCCAGGGAAAACAGTCCCAGTCGTTTCAGCCTCTCCCTATAGATCATATCCTCCAACCCTGGCAACATCCTTGTAGATCTTTTCTGAACGCTTTCAAGTTTCACAACATATTTCCGAAAGGAGGGAGACCAGAATTGCACGCAACATTCCAACAGTGGCCTAATGAATGACCTGTACAGCTGCAAAATGACCTCCAAACTCTGATAATCAATGATCTGACCAACAAAGGAAAGCATACCTAACACCTTCTTCACTATCCTATCTACCTGTGACTCCACATTCAGGGAGAAATGAACCTACACTCCAAGGTCTCTTTGTTCAGTATCACTCCCTCTAACTTTGCCATTAAGTGTATAAATCCTGCTAAGATTTGCTTTCACAAAATGGAGCACCTCGCATTTATCTGAATTAAACTCCATTTGTCACTTCTCAGCCCATTCGCCCATCTGATCAATATCCCATTGTACTCTGAGGTAACCTTATTCACTGTCCACTATATCTCAAATTTTGGTGTCATCTGCAAACTTATTAAAGGTACCTCCTACGTTAATTTAGATAATGATGAAAAGTAGTGGGCCCAGCACCGAACTTTGTGGCACACCATCGGCCTCCAGTGTGAAAAATAACCCTCCTCAACCAACTTGTGTCTTCTACCTTTGAGCCAGTTCTGTATCCAAACGGCTAGGTCGCCCTGTATTCCATGAGATCTAACCTTGCTAACCGATCTTCCATGAGGAATCTTTTCAACACCTCACTGACGTCCATGTAGATCACGTCTAATGATCTGCCCTCATGAATCCTTTTTGTTACTTCTTAAAAAAACGCCAACAATTTCTTCATGATTTCCCACACACAAAGCCATGCTGTCTATCCCTAGTCACTCATTGCCTTTCTAAATACATGTAACTCCTATCTCGCAGGATTTCCTTCAACAATTTACCCACTACTGATGTCAGGCTCACAGGTCCATAGTTCCCTCGCTTTCCCTGACCACCTTTCTTAAATGGTTAGCCAACCTCCAAACTTCCAGCACTTCACCTGTGATGATCGGTGATACAAATTTCTCAGCAAGGGCCCCATCGATCAGTTCCCTATCTTCTCACAGAGTTCCAATGAACACCTGATCAGATCCTGGGGATTTATCTGCTTTTATGAGTTTCAAGCCATACAGCACCTCCTCCGCTTTAATATGGACGTTTTTCAAGATGTCACTGTCTATTTCCCCACATTCTATATCTTCCATTTCCTTCGGGCCTGTAAACTCTGATGTAAAACAGTCGTTTAGTATTGCCCCTACTCCTGTGGCTGCACACAAAGGCTGCCCTGCTAATCTTTGAGGGGCCCTATTTTCTCCCTAGTTACCCTCTTGTCCTTTATGCATTTATAAAAACCCATTGGATTTTTCTTCACGCTGTTTGCCAAAGCTATCTCATGTCCCCTTTTTATCCTCCTGATTTCCCTTTAAGTATACTCCTCCTTGCTTTATAGTCTGAGAATTCACTTGACTTATCGTATCTATACCTGACAAATGCTTCCTTCTCTTTCTTAACCGAAACCTCTGTTCTCTAGTCATCCAGAATTTCCAACACCCATCAGCATTTCCTTCCATCCTAGCTGGAATATCATATACTGTCTCTGGAAATCCGTTATCTCATTTTTGCAGGCTTCCCATCTTCCAATGATGAAGATTTCATTCCCTCAAAATGCAAACTCCTCAATTTCTGCATCTCACAAAACTGTTTCTTGAAAATAATGAGAAAATAGAGAACATTCTAAACGAAGGCTTTGATGAGGTGAGCTTTGATCAGTCCTGTAGATCTGGAGATCACCACCTGCACGGTGAGTGCTTTCTCCCAGAGCAGCACCAGGACACTGTCAGGCACACAGACAGAATGAGCAAATACATTCCCATCTGAACTCACATCTCCCAGCCTGGAAATCTGAAATTGTGCATGGATATTCTGGTAAACAACTCCAAAATTATTCAATAAGATCGGCCTAATCATCTAATCAAAAACAAATCAAACACTCACACTAATTCATCCTTCATGTCCCACACCCATTCTCGATCCCATCCTGCAGGTTATACAAATCCCACTACCGCTAACCTCCTGAAGGATCTTCATTCCCCTCCTACATTTGTACCATCCTCCATTTACTGCAGCCGTTCCTACCTCCGTAACATGGCCCAGACTCGACAACTCTTCCTTCCTATGCAATATTCCCCAGAAGGGCACTGGAGTATGGTGGTGTTTACAGAGTTAGGGAGGGATATCAGGACAGGAGGATTTTGCTTTTATTAGTAATATTGAAGTGACTAAAATTGGCTTCGGTAATTTTCAGTACTCACGCCAATAAAGGAGGTTACAGAGCTAAAGAGGATTGTAGGGACTGGAAGACGTTTCACAGTTTATGGGTTTTGTGGGGACTGGGGGAAGGTACCAAAATAGGGAGGGATTCAGATTGAAGGATTCTGCTGAAAACCTCTACTGAGTTAAAGGCAGGATTCCTGATAGTGCGGAGTAACACAAGAATCTTGGGGTCCACGTTCATAGATCCTTCAAAGATGTCAGCCAAGTTGATAGGGTGGGAAGAAGGCGTGTAATGTGTTAGTTTTCCTTAGCAGGGGGATTGACTTGACGACCATTGAGGTTGTACTGCAGCTCCACATAGCCCTGGTTAGTCAACTCTTGGAATATTGTGTTATGTTCTGGTCACCTCATTATAGGAAAAATGTGGAGAGGGTGCAGAAAAGATTTATCAGGATGATTTCTGGATTTGAGGACAGGTCTAATGAAGAAATGTTGGGGAAGCCAGGGCTTCTATCATTGGAATTGAAGAGGATGAGACCTGACTTGATAGATGTGTACGAGCTGATGAGAGGCATACATAGAGTGGGTGGCCCGAGAATGTTCCTATTGTGAAAATGGCTATAATGGTGGGGCATAATTTTAAGGTACTTGGAGGAAGGTTTATGGGAGATGTCAGAGTTACACGGAGAGTCGTGGGTGTGTGGAATTCACCACCAGCGTTGGTGGTAGAGAGAGTTCCATTAGGGAAATTTAATTAATTTTTGGAAACGCAGATGGATTATAGTAAAATGAATTTCTCAAAATGGAGACCTGTGGTGTTCCACGAGGTTCCGTGCTGGGTCCCTCCCCTGTTGCTTGTGATATACATAAATGATTTGGAGGAAGGTATCAATTGCCGGATTAGCAAGTTTGCAGATGACCGAAGATTGGTGGAGCAGTAGATAGTGATGGGGACAGTCAAAGAATACAGCAGTGTATAGATCGATTGGAGAGATGGGCAGAGAAATGGCAGATGGGGAGTTCACTCCAGGCAAATGCGAGGTGATGCATTTCAGAATATTCAATTCAATAGCAAGCTAAATGGAAAAGTCCTGGGGAAAATTGACGTACATAGAGATCTGGATTTTCAGGTCCATTGTTCCTTGAAGGTGGCAACGCAGGTCAGTAAAGTGATTAAGGTGGCATACAGCATGCTTTCCTTCATTGGACGGGCCGTAGAGTAAAAGAGTTGGCAGGTCATGTTACAGTTGTATTTGATTTTGTTTCGGCCACATTTGGAATGATACATACAGTTCTGATCACCACATTACCAAAAGGATGTAGATGCTTTGGAGAGGGTGAAGAGGAAGTTCACACAGACGTTATCTGGTATGGAAGGGACCAGCTATAAAGAGAGGTTGAATAGATTCGGAATAATTTTATTAGAAAGACAAAGGTTGACTGAGGACCTGATTGATGTCTACAAATTCATGAGATGTATAGACATGGTGGATAGCAAGAAGCGTTTTTCCCCAGAGTGTGGAACGCAGTTACTGGGGTCACAAACACAAATTGAGAGGGGAAAGGTTTAGGGCAGATAACCGTGGAACGGTCTTTATGCTGAGGGTGGTAGGGGCCTGGAACATGTGGCCAGCGGAGGTGGTAGAGGCGGGAACAATGAGGTCCATTTAGATTCATGAATGGGCAGGGAGCAAAAGGATACAAATCCTTAGAAAATAGGCAGCAGGTTTAGGCAGAGGATCTGGATCGGCACAGGCGTGGAGGACCAAAGGGCCTGTTCCTGAGCTGGGATTTTCTTTGTTCTTTTCTACTTTGAGTTGTCTGCAAGTTGGTTTGATCTTAGAGTATGATAAAAGATCAGCACATTATCAAGGGCCGAAGGGCCTGAGCTGTGCTGTACTGTTCTATGTTCTAAATAGGGAGGGTCACAATGGCAGGAAGGTGTTTCGGGAGGCTTGAGAGGATGGGATCTGAATGGTAGATACAACTGGGAAGGTTTGCTCGGAGTGCCAGAGGTAACAGAAACACCAATGACCTGATCTGGAGCAGGGAGGGTGGTGGGGACTGGAGGTGTTTCACAGAGAGGGAGGACTATAGAGCCACGGTGTGTTCCAGAAATGTGGAGAGCTGTAGGGCCTACAGGAGTTCATGGAGATGGCGAGGTTGGGATGGATGGAACAGTATACACAGATAAGAATGTTGGTAGGATGGAGTGGTTTACACAGACAGGAGTGTTTTAGGTTAATGGAGACGTTAAGAGAGAAAGTGGGTTGTGTCGACTGGAGGACCAAACAGAGATATGGATGGTAGTCGTGGATGATGTTTATAGACACAGGAAGGTTTAGGTTCTGCAGATTCGTTAGATACGGAGGGTGTGGAGTCTGACAGATTTTCCAGAGGGCAGTAATTTTGGTTGGAGACAGGTTCACAGATAAGGGAGCATTAGTAATCTCCTCCAGAATGGTAAAAGTGGGAAGGGTTGTTGGGGAGGGTGGCGTTTACACAGATAGAGGTGTAGGTGCTGGAGAAGGTTATGGAGATGAGAAGTGGATAGAGAGGCTTGAGGAGATGACATTAATATTGGGGTGCTAGTGATGGGAGGATGTTACACAGATAATGAGTCTTATAGGAACTGAAAGTCACATGATTTCGGTTTCGTTCTGCAGGTTGGGTGTTCTGCAGGGATCTGAGAGGCCTTTTGTGTTTCCCCAGATTGATCATGTCTTTCGGACTGTAAGAGGCTACATAGATACGGAAATATTAAAGACAATGTATGCCTTCCTCTTTTTCCTGAACCAAGTGATGACACCTCTCACTGGCTAGGGATTCCTAAACCTGCCAGCTTTTCCCTTCACCCTAACAGGGACATACTGGATTCTTGAGATCACACTTCCATTTGCCAGTCATTCATTTTCATTCAAACAGACTGACCCAATCGTGTTTCGTTCTGATTTGGACATGCCGGTGTTGGACTGAGGTGGGCAAAGTTAATAATCACACAACACCAGGTTATAGGCCAGCAGGTTCATTTGCAAGCACAAGCTTTCGAAGCACTGCTTCTTCATCAGATGGATGTGGAGCACAATCCTAAGGCACCGAATTTATAGCAACAGGAATGCAGTGTCATGGAATGATAATATTAAACAAGCTTAGATTAAGTCTTTCATCTTTTAAAATGACAACTAGCGCTTCCAAATCTCGCACTTTCAAATACAGAGGGAGCTCGATTATCCAAATATCAATTAACCTAATATCAGATTATCCAAAGGAGATCTCGACGTCCCGATAGAATCATTACATCAAAGAGCCGTTTCAACCCTGATTTTTTTTTGTTTACACTGATTAAAACAGGTTTCAGCTGACTGAAATGCTGCCGAGGACAGGCCTGGACATCGAGCCCAGATACCATCTCCAAATAACTGACCTCCCACCCTCTCTCCCTCTCCCCACAATTCCCCTGTAGTTCTATATGGGGTGAATCCTAAACCCCTCCCCCCTTCCCCATATACTTTCTAGAACAGTGTCCTGTACAGGGCGGAAATGTTGCAGTAAAAAGTTGTGGGTGGCTGTCTGATCATGTGTGTGCATGTGCATGTGTGCTATTTGAAGACTTACCCCACCAAAGGCAGTAGATATCTTACTGTTGGTGTCCACTCCAGCTGCCCAGCAGGGGGAGGGGATGAACGGGGGCAGGGGGCCGGGGACACGGGCGTGGACATGGATTGGACGGTCGGTGTGGTGGGCAGGGTGCGGTGTTCGACGGGTTTGTGGACGGGCTGAGGGTGATGTCGAAGGTGTTTAGGAAGTGGGGGCAGGCGGCGGGTGGAGGGTGGTGTCAGAAGATTTTGGGGGCTGGGGTCACTGTTGGGTGGGTTTGGGGCAGTTGGGTTGGCGACATTAAGGGGCAGGTGAGGGTGGTGTTGGATGTGTTTGGAGGCGAGCGGGTTTGTTTGGGGGTCTGGCAGGGTGTGTGGCCTCGCTCATGGCTTGCTGTTGCCTCGTCACCTGAACAGGGTGCAGACTGGACAGAAAACTTTGAGCCCCAAAAGGAAAGGCATTTAATCGATTAACCAGATAATCAATTATCCGAAAACATCACCCACCCATCACGTTCAGATAATCGAGGTCCCTCTGTAAACCATCTCAACTAAAACCTGGTGTTGTATGATTTTTACCATCACCGAATCAACCCCTGCTCGATCCTGCTGGATGGCCCCAATATTGACCCAGTTCCAGTTTAAGACCTAAATCTGTCAACCTGTCTGATCTTTTCCATTAGTATGTTAAAACAAAGGCAGTTGTGGTCACTGGATGTAATGTGCTCTCCGAATGATACTTAAGTCACTTGCCTGACCTCGGTTCCTGAGGGGACGTCCAGTGTTGCATCCGCCTGAGTAGAGTAGAACCCTCTACGTCTTGGTTTAGGAAACTTACTTAGACATTTTTGAAAAATTCCACTCATTACGGGCCTTTTACACTCTGGGTGACCCAGTCAATCCAGGGAAGTTAAAATCTCCAACCAATACTACTTTATTATTTTTATAGGTACATGCAATCTCATTACACATTTGCCCCTCTCATACCCGCTGGCTATTTGAGGGTCTAGAACACAATCCCAGCAGACTGATCACCCCTTTTTGTTTCTAACTTTTAAATATATGGACTCATTTGATGACTGCTTAACAGTATTGTCCCGAAGCACTGTTGTTATGTCCTTCCTTATCGAAATGACAACTCTCTTTACTCACTTACTTGTCCTTCTGTCACACCTGTAGCTTCTGTATCCTGGAACACTGAGCTGCCAGTCCTGCCCTTCTCTCAGCCAGGTTTCTGTTATGGCTGTAATATCCCAGTTCCCAGAGCCAATCCATGAACTGAGCTCGTCTGCCTTACCAGTCAGGCCTCGTGTGTTGAAATAAATGCCTTTTAAACCAGAAGTCTTTTCCCTCAATTCTCTGTGCCCCCCGGATATCCTGAATAGGTAACTTGATCTTGATGGCTGATGAATTTCCTCTGACTTTCCGATGGTCCCTCTCTTACTTAGAGTCACAATTCCCTTCCAAAGTAATTGAAATCCTCCTGGGTAACACGAGGAAATCTCCTCCCTGGGATACTGGTGCCCCTCTGATTCAAGTGCAAACCATCCCTTTGTACAGGACATCTCTTCCCCAGAAGAGACTCCAATGATACAAGACTGAAAGTCCTGTCCGCTACACCAGCTCCTCAAGCCACACATTCATCCGGCCTCTCTTTCTATTTCTATCGTTACTGGCACGTGGCAATGGGAATAATCTAGAGATCATTAACGTCAACATCCTGCTTTTTTAACTTCTCACCTAACTCCCTGTACTCCTTTCTCAGGAACCCATCCCTTTGTCTAACCCTGTCATGTGGATTGATATGAACAACGACCTCTTACTGTTCGCCCTCCCCTTCTGAATGTTCAGTAACCGCTCAGAGACATCCTTGGCCTGGCACCCAGGAGGCAGCACACCATCCTGGAGTCCCTTCTGCAGCCACACAACCTCCTGCCTGTCGCCCACACAACTGGGTCTCCCATCAGTGTTGCGATCATTAGAGAGGATCTGACAAACATATATTGGGAGAACTATTGGGTCCATGTTAGGAAAGGGGAGTATTTTAAAGTGATGCAGTGAGAATGCAGAGCCAGTGTGCTCCTTGAAGAGTGAATAGTAAAGGCATCAAGTCCAACGAATATTGATCAAGTGATATCGTGATTTTGATAAAGAAAATACAGTGCAATAAAATCAGGTGAAGCCCTTTACAAGTATAGAGAGTGCGAGTGGCTTTGTGGAAAATGAGGGACAAACAATGGTCAAGAAATATGTTTGGCAGATACGATTACGGAAAAACCACAGGTATTTTATGAGCATCGTGAGCATAAGTGGATTCCCAGCGAAAGAGGGAGGCCCGTGAGAAACCAAAGGGACAATCTGTGCATGGAGTCAGAGGAAGTAGGTGACGTCTTCAAATGAATACTTCCCATTGGTATTCACACAGGAGAAAGGCATTGTGGCCGGGGATTTTAGTAGGGATAGTAAGTTTCCAGAACATGTTAAGATCAATAAGGAGGAGGTATTAAATATTTTCACAGGCATAAAGGTGAAGAACTCCCCAGTGCTCAATGAAATGTATCCCAGGCTGCTATGGGAGGTAAGGGAGGAAATTGCTGGGGCCCTGGTGGATATATTTAATACTTTTCTGGCCACAGGTGAAGTTTCGAATGACTGGAGGATAGCTAATGTGGTTCCTTTGTTCAAGAAAGGCAGTAGGTATAGGCCAGGCAATTACAGAGCAGATAGTCTGACTGCAGTGGTGGGGGGGGGGGGGGGGTGGGGGGGCGAGGAATTGGGAACAATTCTGAGGGACAGGATGGATCAATAACTGGAAAGGCAGGGATCGATAAGTGATAGTCTGCATGGATTTGTAAGAGTAAGATAATATCTGATGAAATCAACTGAGATTTCTTTGAAATCTCGATTGAAGATATTGATGAGGGCCGTACAAATGTTATGGTTTACATGGAATTCATTAAGGCCTTTGACAAGGTCCCACGTGGAAGGCTAGTCCAGAAGGGAAGAGACCATGGTATCAAAGCCAAGTTGGCAAATTTGATCCAAAATTGTTGGAGGGTTAGTTTTGTGATTGAAAGCCTTTGTCCAGTGGGTGTAACAAAGGGATCTGTGCAGAAGCCATTGCTGTACATTATGGGCATTAATAACTCTGATGTGAAAGCAGAAGGTATCATTATTAGATTTGCAGATGGCATGAAAGGCGAGGGTGTTGTTCACAGTGAGGGGGATGGACTCAGGCTACAATCTGAAGATTGAGGCTGGGACAGAATTTCAACAGAGTAATTTCAATTGATAAACAGGCAAGAGCACAGCGGCAATGAGGGAATATGCATCAATTAAACTGCATTTACTTTGATGTGAAATGCCTGACAGGTAAGGCAGATGAACACACGGCATGGATGGGAACATGGGACTAGGAAATCACAGCAATTACAGAAACACAGCTGAGGGAGGGACAGGAGTCGCAGATCATTGTTCCAGAGGACAGATTCAACAGGAAGGATAGAAGGGGAGGCAAGAGAGTAGGGGGAGTGGAGTTTTTGATAAGTGGAAACATCACTGCAGCACTGAGAGAGGATATTCCTGGGGATCACCCAGTGAAGCTGTATTAGTAGAACTGAAAAATAAGAATGAATAATCAGTTTGATATGACTGTATTACAGGCCCGCAGTACTCAGCGGGAAATTGAGCAGCAAATACGTCGGAGATCTGATATCTGTAAGAAAAATAGGGTTGTAATGGTCCGGGAGTTTAACTTTCTAAACCTAGACTGGGTAAAAAATGAGGTCTGCAGATGCTGGAGATCACAGCTGAAAATGTGTTGCTGGTAAAAGCACAGCAGGTTAGGCAGCATCTCAGGAATAGGAAATTCGACGTTTCGAGCATAAGCCCCCCTTCATCCCGATGAACACATTTTAAACCTAGACTGGGACTGCCATAATGTTCACAGATTGGATGGGAGGGATTTGTTCAGTGTGTTCAAGAAAACTGTCTCAGTCAGTATGTAACTGGTCCGACTGGAGAAAGGGATGAAACCTGACCTCCCTTCGGGAAACAAGGGCGAGAAAGGGGCTGAAGTGTTTATGGGGAGCACTTTGGCAAAGTCACCACAAATCTATTAGTTTGAAAATAGCAATGGAAAAGGACAGGCCTGGTCCACAAGTTAAAGAGCAAAAATGGCCTTGCCCCAGTCCAGAAGGTATTAGGCAAGACTGTCCAAAAGTTGATTCATGGAGGCTATTTGGAAGTAAAGGGACGTCGGGCAAGTGGGATTCTTTCAAAAGAGAGATAAATTAAGATTTCAGGAGCAGCATATTCCTGTTAGTGTGAAGAACAATGCTGACACAAGTGGGAAAAATTGGATGACTGGGAATATTGAGGTTCTGGTCAAGACAAAAGGGGGCTCATTTCATATACAGCCAGCTGGATTATGTCAATCCCTTGAAGAACATTGTGGGTGTAGTAATATTCTTCAGAGGGAAATCATGAGGGCCCAAGGGGAACTGGCAGAGCTTTGGCAGATAAGGTTCGGGTAAATCCAAAGAGATTCTACAAGTATATTAACAACAGAAGATTAACTCGAGACAGGACGTGAATCCATAAAGATCAATGAAGCCATCCATGTGTAAACCCACAGGAAATAGGTGCGGTCTGAAACAAAAATTTCAAGTCAGAACTTACTGTGGAAAAAAACACTGGGGAAGCAGGGAAATAAACAGTGATGTATTCAAAGAGTCCACATCGGAGAACAGGAGGTGCTGAAGGTTTTAAAACGCATTAAAATTAGACAACTTCCTGGGAACTAATCAAGTACATCCCAGGACATTGGGGTAAGGTAGGGAAGAAACTTACAAAAATATTTGTATCACTGACAACCACAGGTGGTGAGCTGGGAGCGGGAGGGTCGCTAATGTTGTGCCAGTATTTAGGAAAGGCTGCGAGGGAAAGCCACGGACATAAACACCAATTAGCTTGATGTCAGTGGTGCCAATGTTGTTGGAAGCGATTCCGCGGTACAGGAGTTACATGCATTTGGAAAGGCAACGATTGATTAGAGATAGTCAGCACCGCTTTGCGCGTACAGAGAATTGTCTCTCAAACTTGATAGAGTTTGTTGAAGAGGTGACCAAGGAGATGGATGAAGGCAGAGTAGTGCACGTTGTCTATACTGACTTCAGCAAGGCCTTTGACAGAGTTTATCGTGGTGCACTGGTTAGTAAGTTTAGATTACATGTGATCAGGGAAAGCGAGACAAACGGACACAAAATTGGCTTAACAGTAGGAGACAGAGGATTTTGGGAAAGGGTTGTTGTGCAGACTGGGGGCCTCTGAGCACCGGTGTGCCATAAGGATCGGTGCAGGGCCCACACATGTACATTATTGACATAAACGAGAATATATGAATTACTGTTTGCAAGTTTGTGGATAGTAAAATACTTGTTATAGTTGGCAGTGAATACAGTTATCAAAGGTGATCTTAATCAACTGAGCCAGTGGGTCAAGAAATGAAAGATGGGAGTTGAATTCAGGTGTTGGATTTTGTTAAGATAAAACAGGGAGGACTAACACAGTTAATGGCAGTGCTCTAGGCAGTGTTGTCGAACGGAGAGTGACCAAGGGGTGCAGCTACATTGTTCAGTGGAAGTGGCGTCACAGGTGGACAGGGCGGGGATTAGGCACACTTGCCCTCATGGATCAGAGCATTGAGTACCTGAGTTGGTACATCATGATACGGCTGTACAAGACATTGCTGTGTCTCCAGTTGGAGTATTGTGTAGAATTCTGATCCTCCTGCTTCAGGAAGCATTTTCCAAAACTGCAAAAGGAGCAAAGGTTGACAGAGATGTTACTGATACTGGAGGGTTTGACAGAAACAGAGAGGTTGGAGAAACTGGAAAGAAAAACAGGGCGATGAGCTAGCTTTCGCAGATGAGGTTAAGTAGAATGCAAAGAGATTCTACAGCATACAAGTACAAAAAAGCAACTAGAGAGACAAGAGGGGCCATCAAAGATCAAGAAGGTCATCCATACTTAGAACCACAGGAGATGGGCACGACCTGAAATGAATACTCCATGTCAGAACATACTGTGGACAAAGACTAGGAAACAAAGGGAAAGAAACAGTGATGGTTTGTAAAGAATCCCCATTACAGAAGAGGTGGTGCTGGAGATCTTAGAACATAAAGGTAGAGAACGCCCAAGTGCTGAACAAGTGTATCCCACAACAATGTGGCAAAGTCACAGCGGGGACCGTGGCAGAGATATTTGTATCATGGTCCTTTGTATTTCCCTTGGGCGGAGGTGGCTGAGGGGTGACCTTATAAATGTTTATTAAATCATGAGGAGTATACGTCGGGAGAATTGTGAAGGTCTGTACTTCAGGTTAGGGGAAGCCATAACTAGAGGGCAGAAATATGAGGTGAGAGGGGAAATACTTAAAAGCGACCAGAGGAGAACATTTCCACACAAAGGATGGTGCACGTATGGAATGAGTGTCTGGGGAAGGGGTAGAGAAAAGTAAATTTCCAACATGGAAAAGACATTTGGGCAGATACATGGAGAAGAGAAGGTTTGATGGGATGTGGACCAAACACATGCAAATGCGACTCGCTCATGAACAGTGATCAGCATGGACTAGTTAGATGGATGGAACCGTTTCCATGCTGCATGCCTCTGTCTCTAGTTATTGGAGGAGGGGAGTATAGAGAAAATGCATGATGTAGACACTGAAGAAAGTTAGAGAGATAGGGATTATAGTTTGAAATGCAGTACATTTCAAATATGGGGAGGGACCATAGGGAAATGGAGGTTACAGGGACAGGAACTGTTATAGGAGTTACAAATTATTGAAGACACTGGTCCACGAGACATGGTATATGTACAGTGTTGGAGGGGAAACACAGAGCAGAAAGATCCCAGGCAGCATTACCACTCACTCATGGGAACTCTGCTTTCCCCTCTGTTATGCTGGTGCTCACTAACACAGCACAGTCCTGGATTGATAACTGTGACACTCCCGATACTGTCTCAGAACAACAAAACTTACAGTAGATGTGGTGATTGAACCTGGTGTGTGTCTGTACACTGCTTTGCCTCCAGCACTGTTAGCTGATGTTTGGAGCCCTCTCGCTGCTCTCTGCACTCTGCTCTGTGCATGGTGAGTGATCTTACCTCACTGCAGGATTTATTGAAGGCTCCAGATCTCTCTCCCCTTTGCCTCTCTGGCTGACCAACCATCTTCAATGTGGTGATGGATAAGACACCCAACGGCTGGGAAATCTATTGAGTCAGGAAATTCCTGAGTACCTACAAGAGACAGAGAAATAGACAGAATGGGAACTTAGACTGATGAAGTGAGGGTCACACATGGAGAATAGTACCGTGTCCCACAGAGATCTAGAAAATCCCAGTCTCCATCCCTGGCCTGTGCGTCTCTCTGGAGTGGAGAATTCTGTTGGCTCAGGATCTGGAGTAGGTACAAGAGTGCGAGACGCTGACAGGAGCAGCAATTAGACCCACACAGTGAGGCATACCACATGGAGAGAGACTGAGTGATATCATCAGAGTGCAGGAAGAAATCAGGATCAATCATGAAGCAAAAAACAGATTTAGCTTCATGACACATTGGTATCAGTGTTCAGGGATAAATAGCTTGTGAGCAGACGAAGTAATGTCCGAGTGATATTGTTGCTAGAGAATGTATCCCAAAACTCAGCTAATGTTCTGGAGAGGCAGGTTTGAACCGCATCGTCTGAAATGGTGGAATTTGAAATAAATTATGTTCAAAATAGTAATTGACAATCTAGAAATACCATTACTGATGTACAATAAATCCAAGCACTTGTCATTCAGAGAAGGACATCTGCCCATTCTCACGTGGTCTGCACGACATAGTCACAGCAAAGTGATTGCCTCTCAATTACCCTCTGAAATGGCCGAGCAAGTTACTCAGCGTAAGGGCAGCTAGGGCTGGGCAAGAAAAGCTGGTCAGCCAGAGACACCCACATCCCATAACTGATTTTAAAATAAAATCCATTAAGATGGGGTCCCACCAGAACTGAGCTGGGAACAGTGTCCTGGCCAATCATGGCGGTAGGTTTATGGACAGGGCTTGAAACTGACAGAGGGTTCAGATGAAAGGATCTTTCCAATTCCAAATAGAAAAGATGACGCATGTGAACAGCATGGGGATGTGGCTGAAGACAAGAAGATAGGAACAGGAAGGGACAAATTTTAACGAAAACTGTACATCAGCGAATCGAGTTGTGACAGGAAATTGTAGGAAAGAGTAAATTATGTTTTTTTTGGAATGGAAAAACTCTCTGCAGCAAGGTGGGCTGATTTGTGCCACAGACATAAAAGAGATTTAGACACCAGGGAGACATGGTTTCAGGGCGAACAAAAGGTGGACATAAATATTCAATGGTTCACAACCTTGCAGAAACTCAGGCAAAATGGGTAACGCTAACAATAATTGATAACAAAGGCATTGCAGAAAAAGCATTTGGTCTCAGACCATGAAGTCGAGTCAGTCTGAATGTAAATTCTGGCTACTACTTGCCAAGGACACAAGCACCAGAACAGTTTTAGGCCGCTTGACAACATTTCATTGCTCATCATTGCATTAAAGAGGAACTCATCGAAATTTTTAATAAAGACTGTGATAATTTAGTGAAACTTCAATGTTCACATAATCTTGACAATCACACCGACAAGAGTGATATTCAAATAGGAGATTGTAGAATTTTTTTCAGTGGATTTTTTGAATAACATATTGTGCAACTGGCAAGGGACATAACTACCTCAGAGCCACCGTTGTGTCATGAAACTTAGTGAGTAATGTCAACTGGGGAGATCTTCTGGGAAAATGTGTAAAGTGCAGTTTAAAGTAATATAAAATTTTAAAGTGAATCACAGAAAGTATAAGCTACATCTAGAAACTAAAACAGTCAATTACATGAGTTTGAGAGGAGAACTGACCAAGGTAACAGGCTAAACATGTGTCTGTAAATGAACAGTGGAAAACATTTGAATGAACAGTGTAAAGCACTCAACAAAAGGACATTCCATTGAAGCAGACGAAACCTCAACAAGGAATTCCTACCCATCCCTCACTCAGAACAAAATGGATCATATCATATTATGAGGCTTAGACGATTACCACAAAGTATTTAAATTCCTGAAATGAGAGAGAGTTTAAGCAGTCAGTGTTAAAGGGGTTGCAAAGCGTCTGCTAGCAGGGGGGGAGGACAGTGGGAAGAGGAATCTTTGTCAGGGTTTAATGACACAATAGGAACAGGGAAAGTAGAAGGTGCTGGAGGTGGTGAGAGTGTTACAGAGAGTGATCCGGGACTGAACAGTGTTAGAAAGCCAAGTACAGATTGCTGCAGCTGGAGGGGTTTGCAGAGGTAGGAAGAGACATAAGCGTCTTTATTTACTCATTCATGGGATGAGGGTGAAACTGATTGGACAGCATTCTTTGTCCCACTGCTAATTACCCAGAGGGCAGATCAGGGTCAGCCTTATTGCTGTGGATCTGGATTCACATGTAGGCCAGACCAGGTTGGAATGTCAGATGTCCTTCCCTAAAGGAGCTAATTGAACAACTGATCAACAATGCTTTTATGGAGGCCGTACCAATGTCTTGTACAGCCACAACATGACATCCCAACTCCTACTCTCAATCCTTTGCCCTATGAAGGTAACCATCACAAACAGCTGCTTCACCAGCCTGTCTACCAGTGTCGCCACTCGCAAGGAATTGTGTACCTGCATCACTGGGTCACTGACTGACAACACTACCCAGGGCCCGAACATTAACTGCACAAGTCCCACTCTGGTCTGTTTCACCAAAATGGAACACTTCACATTTATCTAATTAAACCCCATCTGCTATTCTTCAGCCCACTATCCCAGCAGTACTGTCCATCCTGTTGTTTCATAGATAACCTTCTTCACTATCCAATTTATCACCAATTTTATGTCACCCAAAAAACTTACTTACCAGGAAACCAATATTGGGACCCACTACACCGCTGGTCACATGTCTCCAGACAGAAAAACAACATGTCTCCCATCACCCTCTGTTTCCTTCCATCAAGCCAATTTTTTATCCAGTTCCTCTCTCCTCCTGAATGCCAATTATCTAGGCTTATTACCCAGTTTACCACATGGAACATAGAACAATACAGTACAAGACCCTTCGGCCATGATGCCATGCCAACTTTTTATCTGTGTGTGAGATCAAATTAACCTACATACCCTTCATTTTACTGACATCCATGTGCCTATCCAAGAGTCCATTAAATATCCCTCATGTATATGTCTCTCCTACCACCGCTGCCAGTGCATTCCAACGACGCAACACTCTTTGTGTAAAGAACCTATCTCTGAAATTTCTCCTTACCCATCCACCGATCACCTTAAAATTATTTATGCCCACTGACAATAGCCATCTATGCCATGGTACAACGAAGTCTCTCACTATTCACACTATCTATGTTTCACATCATCTTGTTCACCTCTACCAAGTCGCCCATCATCCTTCTTCACTTCAATGACAAAAGGCTTACCTCCCTGAACCTTTCATCATAAGACATGCTCTCCAGCACAGACAGCATTCTAGTAAATCTCCAATTTACCCTACCTAAAGCTGCCTCCCTGTAACGAGGGGATCAGAACTGAACACAATATTCCAAGTGGGTTCTAACCATGGCTCTATAGAGCTGCAGCATAACCTCACGGCTTGAAAACCCAATCCTCCAGCAATTGAAAGGCAGCACAACATATTCCTTCTAAACAAACCTATCAGCTTGGGTGGCAAATTTGAGGGATCAATGGACGTGGAATCCAAGATCTCTCTGTTCCACAACACGACCAAGTATTCTGCCTTTAACCATGTATTCTGCATTCAAGTTCGACCTTCCAAAATGAATCATTTCACACTTTTCCTGATTAAACTCCATCTGCCACTTCTCAGCCCAGCTCCGCATCCTGACAATATCCTGCTGCAACCAACAACAGACCTCTACACTATCCACCACTCCAGCAACCTCCATGTCATTGGCAAAATTACTAACCCATTCTTCCACAACTACATCCAAGTAGTTATAAAAAAAATCACAAAGAGCAGAGTTCCTGCAATCGATCCCTGCGGGACACCACTGGTCACCGAGCTACATACTGAATGCTTCCCATCTATCATCACCCTCTGTCTTCTATGAGCCAGGAATTCCATATCCAAACAGACAGGTTTCCTGTATCCCATGCCTCTGTTTCTTTTCTGAATGAGCCATACAGGTGTTTTGTCACATTCTCGAAGGATTCAATAAGATTTGTGAGGCTTGACCTGTCCCTTATAAAGCCCTGCTGACTATCTCTAATCAAACTATGCTTTTCTACGGAGGTATAAATCCGCGCTTTCAGAGTCCTCTCCAATAATTTGCATACCACAGACATAAGAAAGTGAGGTCTGTAATTCCCAGGATTATCCCTATTCCCTTCCTTGAAAAAGGGAGTGACATTTGCCATCATCCAATCATCTGGTGCGACTCCGGTGGTCTGTGAGGGTGCAAATGTCATTGCCAAAGGCGCAGCTATCCCTTCCCTCGCTTCCTGTAGTAACTTTGGGCATATCACGTCTGCTCCAACAGACGTATCTAGCTTTATGTTTTACACAATTCTCAGCACATCCTCCTTCTTAACACCAACCTGTTCACATATATCAGCCCTTTTCACGCTGTCCTCACAAATGACAAGGTCCTTCTCAGTAGTGAATACTGAAGCATAGTATTCATTAAGGACCTCCTCTACCTCCTGTGACTCCACGTACATGTTCCCTCCACTATCCCTGACCAGCCCTACCCTCACGCTGATCATCCTCTTGTACCTCACATAAATGGAGGTTGCCTTATAGTTTTCCATAATCCTTTCCAACAAAGTTTTTTCATGTCCCATTCTAGCTGTTCTAACTCCATTCTTCAGTTCCTTCCTGGCTACCTTCAGTGAGTCCCCAGAGTGTGGAAATAGGCCACTTGGCCCAACAACTCCATACGGACCCTCTGAAGGACATCCCGCCAAAACCCATTCACCTAATCTGCACATCTTTGCACGGTGGGTGGAAACTGGAGCACCTCAGGACCCCACGCAGACATGGGGAGAACGTGTAAACTCCACACAGACTGTCGCCCAGGACTGGAATCGAAATCGGTTCCCCAGTGCTGTAAGGCAGCCGTGCTAACCACTGAGGCATCGTGCCACACCCATATGACCCTATAGAGGTCTAATGATCCTTATGTAAGCGTCGTTTTTCCTCTTAACTAGATGTTCAATAACCCTTGGAACCTTGTCAAATGCTTTGCTGACGTCCATTTGGATAGCGCTGACTGCTCTGCCTTTACCTATCTCTTGGCCACCTCCACGAAGAGTCAATCCAGTTTGTGAAACACGGTTTTCCACTCATAGCGCCATGCTGACCATCTCTAATCAGGCCTTGCCTTTCCAAATATACGTAGCTCCTTTCTCATTTAGCATGCTAAATTGCCCGTGGTGTTAGGTAAGGGGTAAATATAGGGGTATGGGTGGGTTATGCTTCGGCGGGTCGGTGTGGTATTGTTGGGCTGAAGGGCCTGTTTCCACTCTGTAATCTAATCTAATCTAATCTAAACACTTCCCCATCAATGGGCTCAAGGGGCTGTAATTTCCTGGCTTTCCCTGCAACCTTTAAGTGCTGGAACAGCATTCGCCAACCTTCAGTCTTCCAACACCTCACTGTGGCTGTTGATATATAAATATCTCTGTAAGGGACACTGCAATCTCTTCCCGAGCTTCCCATAATATTCTCCGATCGACCTTATGAGCTCCTGAGGTTTGATCTACCTTCACTTGTTTTAATATTCCACCACTTTCTCTTCTCTGTAGAGGATTTTTTCCAAGACATGGCAATTTATTTCCCAACGTTCCCGAGTTTCCATGTCTTTCTCCAGAGTAAATACTGACAAGACTCTTTTTTGTTTATGATCTCACCCATCTCCTCTAGTTCCACACATAGGCGACCTTATTGACCTTTAAGGGGCCCTATTCTCTTCCAAGTTAGTTTTTTTTAGCCCTTATTGAAACTCACCCAAAGGCTTCTGAAATAAACCATATCCACCGTACCAACACCCACCCCCACCACACACTTATCTATTCTGTCATTTATATTCACACCAACAAATAAAATTCAACAGGCTCAAAAACAAATTCTCTTTTATAAAATTTGTTTCTAAGAGTCCAGTTACTTTTTATTGATATGCTGTTTCTCACTCATTGCAACATGCTCCTGACTTTTGGCCAGGCTAACAGTACTTGTTTTTAGACTGGAAACATAAAGGTTTGTGCGAGTTCTTGTTTATCAATCAGAAAAAAAAGTAGCTTACAGGGTCTTCAAGTAATAGAGAAGGCAAATCAAATGCTGCCATTTTTTACAGAGGGAATGGAGGCTAAATATAGGGAGGTCTTATTAAAACGATGCAATTTATAAGTCAAACTACACTTAGAATATTATGAACAGCATGTGTGCCCGAAGGAAAGGTATTGTTGTATCAGAGGCAGGTCAGATAATTTTCACTCGGATGATATTGGGAATGGAGGGATTTTATAATAAGAAGTGGAGTAGATTGAGAATGAATCAATTAAAGTTAAGAAAAATGAGAGAGAAACTGAATGAAACATGCAAGATTCTGAGGTGCTTTGATCGGTTGAATGCTGGGAAGTTAGAAAATAGAACAGTGCAGCATAGCAATAGGCCCGTCGGCCCACCACAATGCTATTCTCAACTCATCCCATCTGAATGTACATGGTCCATATCCCTCTATTCCCTGCCTGTTCATGTTTCTGCCTAAATGCCACTTCAAACCTTTACTCTCATTTCTGTTTCAAGACCTCGCTTGGCAATTTTCACTCTCTGAAAAAAAATCTTGCCTCACACACATCATTTAAACTTTCTCTTTCTCACCTTAAACCTCTGCGCTCTAGTATTTGAAACTTACACATTGGAAAAGAGATTCTGACTATCCACATTATCTATCCTGTCCTAGCATTATGTTCCTGTACCCGGCCGCCTGTCAGCCTCTGATACTCTCACAAAGCAATCCATCTTTGTTTAATTTCCTCTTACACCTAACACACCTTTAAAAACACAATAGAGGTAACGTGCTGATAAACCCTTTTTGTACCCTCTCCAAATCCTCCACATCCTCCCTATTTTGAGTAGATGAGAACTGCACACAGTACTCCAAATGTGGCCAAATAGAAGTTTTATACAATTACAACATCAGATGCAAACCACGATCCCAAACGTTGTGATCGATGAAAGCCAGTGTTCCATTTGCTTTCTTTCCCATCTGAAACACTTCTGTTGCCATTTTCAGGATGTGACTGGCTAGCACCAAAATCATAATAGAAACATCAAAGATTTTAGTCTGCCGGGAGGTTAAACAAATGTTGATCCCTGTTCCATTATGAGAACTTGCGAAGCTGACAAAGTGTGACATCAAACAAGCGATCAAAGAAGTGGGTTTCAAGGCGTATTTTGTCACAGAAAACGAAGTTTGTATCACAAAACTGATTTGAACGAATTTGTTCTGCTCGAGGTCATCATCTTTTGTCAGACTCAAAACGACTCAGAATTTAGATCTTCCATAACTCAGTGGTTTGAGGCTGGTTTTGTAAACCAGCGATTTTAACCTCCATTCTCACGGCAGCCTTGCTGAATTTCCTTACAACTTTGCACCAAGCATCCGAAGGTCCGTTGTATGTGTTGTTAGGACTTATTTTTGAAGGAAAAGCTGAAAGTCATTTTTTACGCAGACCAGGCCTCATCTGTTTCAATTTGGAAGTCCACATCCGTGTTTTTCCTCTGAGGACCATGTGGATGACAAGCTTCTGATGCGAAGAATGCCTTCGTTTGACAGGAAGAAAAACGTGACTCATTAGTGTCAGTAAACTAACGGTGAAACAGTGGGGGACGAAAACTTACAGGGATGCGGCTGTGTGCTTCTGTTCCTTATGTAGAGACAGGAATGCGCTGGAATCCAAATTAAACATGTCAGAGGCTGGAAGAGCACAGCTAGACAGTCTGCCTCACAGGTGGAGACATCGACGGTTTGCAGATACCAAATATTCATGATTGGGGCAGTCTTCGAAGGACAGCCTCCTGTCAGTTTACTCCTCTGCTTATGTCAACAGAATCGGGTTTTAAATCTAGTCATGAAGAAAGAAGAGGCCAAACGGTTCAATTCCTCATTTTATGTTAGTTGGGATGTCCTGAGGCCTTTGTCACTGTCAAAAGATGTGTCTGTATAGTTCCATCTATGGGTTAAAATGAGGTTCAGTCCTCCCCCAGGTCATGAACAAATGTGACGGTATCCGACTTCAGTCTCTATCGCTGGTTCATTTGAAATTAAAACTTTGCATGGAAAGTCTCATTGAGACAAACACTTCAGACGTCAGGCTAGATTAGAATACTTACAGTGTGGAAACAGGCCCTTCGGCCCAACAAGTCCACACCGACCCGCCGAAGTGCAACCCACCCATACCCCTACATTTACCCCTTTACCTAACACTACGGGCAATTTAGCATGGTCAATTCACCTGACCCGCACATCTTTGGACTGTGGGAGGAAACCGGAGCACCCAGAGGAAACCCACGCAGACACGGCGAGAACGTGCAAACTCCACGCAGTCTTTCGCTTGAGTCAGAAATTGAACCCGGGTCTCAGGCGCTGTGAGGCAACAGTGGTAACCACTGTGCCAACGTGCTGCCCATTACAGTGGCTGTGGGCCAAGTAGTGGTAACTGAAAAGGAAAATGGTTGGATGTTTGATGACTGGTACTGACATGTTGTATTATTCTGTGCTGTAAAAGCACGTTGTCACGAACATTCTTTTTCGATAGAAATGTCTCATCACAGGAAAAGAAAGCTATGCTGTTAAGAGAAGACACAACTACACATGCCGTCCTTCCTGGTCGAACAGTGGTTCCGATGCAGCACTTTCACCGCTGTGGTTTGGGTTCATTTCTTGGTCAGGGAATCAGAAATTATTGTTCCTGGTTAGGGCAACAACAAAGTAGAGCATCTTTGACTGGAATCACATGACAAACGCTTCCGCATGTGCCTTGCAATATTGTACAGGGTCATAAGGTGGCTCACTGGTTATCACTGCTGCCTCACAGCGCCAGAGATATGATTTGCCTACAACTGGGTTGACTGTCAGTTAGTTGCCTACTTCAGGCGCAAATGAAGAGAAAAAGGGTAAGGAATTGCTCTGTGAGGGTTAATCCCTGGAGGATTGTTGTGCATTGGTTGCATTGAATAGCCAGTTTCTGAACTGTAGGCATTCTATGTTCCCTTAGTGTGTTGCTTTAGCAAATGTTCAGACATGGGAGAAAAGTGAGGGAAAACAGTCACTTCCCAGTCAGGGATTGATCCATTATGCGACAACCAACGGATTCCCTTTTGCCTGAACTAGCTCCTATTTTACCTACATTGGTAATGGCAGTACACAGCATTAGACAGGGTTTTAATGTGTTGCATTGGAGCCAGCATCCTTTCCCAACATGGACTATACAGCGATATAAGGAGAAAATAAAAGACATGGATGGCGATGACTGGAATGAAAAGACGTCAGGAAGAATGGACAACGTTTACTTGGAAACAAAAAAATGG
Source organism: Hemiscyllium ocellatum (assembly GCF_020745735.1). Taxonomy (NCBI): domain Eukaryota; kingdom Metazoa; phylum Chordata; class Chondrichthyes; order Orectolobiformes; family Hemiscylliidae; genus Hemiscyllium; species Hemiscyllium ocellatum. Next base: position 2,243,649 of record NW_026869319.1, read on the forward strand.
AAAGGAAGCCATCGATATAGTGAGGGGCAATGCCACTTGAAAAGACAAGGCGAGGTTTCATGGGTTGGTGGAAAAAACGAATAGATCATGTGGCGTGACACCAGGTAAAACTGAGTTGTGTACGTATGGAAGTTTTCCAGGCGATGAGAATTTTGTGAGATTAAACAGGAGGGAAATTCTTTCATTCGGATGGATCTATATCAAAACTTTAGAACTTCAAAACCAGCGATGAATGATAAAGAGAAGTTTCGAAAGTTATCCTTTTCCTTCTACAGCAGTTGAATTCGAAAATGATTACTTTTTCGCTGGAAAGATTATTGAGAAGCTGATCCTAATATATTTGTGAAGATGCGTGCAGACATGCAAGGAATGAATTTCACCATGACAGGGAGTCTGGGCGGCCATGATGGGTACGCGTTACGTGCACACTCTGTAATTGGTTAAAGTTAATTGGAAAGAAACTTCATAACACCTGCAACTGAGTACGACTAAGTACTGAATGTGCTGACTGTGAGGAAAGGTTCAGCAGCTTGTTCCACGTGAACTTCTATAAAATGTAAAAAAAAACTGAGCATGAAAGGGAAGCCGGTTAGCTCAGTCCGCTGCATAACTGTTTTATGATATAAAGTGAAGCCAACAGTATGGGATTAATTCTCGCAATGTCTCAGCATACCCTCAGGATCATGATCTCCCAACTCAGCTAATACTTTGGACGATGGCGATATTCAAAGTGAAACTATACTATCGTGAGTGGGAACTAACCTGCCAATGTAATGCACCTTTATCCTTTTATGTGTTGCATTGGAACATTTGGCTGCAATCACAGAGAAGGGAGTGAGTCCATATGCTGCTCACTCATCTTCCCCCAAAATATCCATTAACAAGACACGAAAAATATTCCTAATGCAATTCTGTAATCTTCACAACAATACTTAAAACATCGTTATTGTTTCGATTCCAGTTTTTCTGATAACAGTCAAAATGTCCAATGAGATAAATCTAATATCTTGTGGATTGCTTTAATGGCCTGTGCGAGCTTGCAGCAAAATCAGTAATATGAAAAGAGCTAAACATCCTTTCCAGAATTTAACACAGCGCAGGATCAGCGATACGAAACACGTCATTTTTTTTGCAAAAATCACCTCTGTATCTCTACTGAGTGTTGGATATTCACTCAGGGAGTATTTATGGCTGGTCTTAAGTAACTGAGACATTTCCCAAGGACAGAGCACTCCAAAAATCATATTTTTTTTAGAATAAATGCTGTTTTACTCAACGTTCTTTTGCAACTTTTAAATATATATGCACAGACATATACATGCATGCGCACATACATTTATATCTATGTGGATATATAATTATGCGCATTTATGCGCGTGTGTGTGTGTGTGTGAATTCAGGACATTAGTAATGGATAGTCGGCCATTTGAATGTTCTTCCTGTAGAATGTGAGACCTTAGAGATTACAATAATGTCCCGCAAATGTGGTGGAAATGTGGCATTGAAAAATGTGGTGAAAATCAGCTGTATTGAATTCTGCGTACGTTTATCGTGGTGTCCTGCGTTGATCACCGGAAATGTTATGTCGCCACTGGACTGGGGTTTTCCTTCGATCGGCTTCACTACGTCAGGGAATTCAATTCACTGAAATTTTACCAACTTCCATCGGCATGTTCATATGACACATCGACCCATACTGCACACAACGACAACAATATTCAGCATACTGCACCCACGAGCACGTGGCATGATTTTTTATAAACAGTGAAGATTGAATAATGTTATGCAAGGGCAACGTGAATTTCAATTTAATTGCTGAAGTCGCAAGAATCCAGAGTAAGATTCAAAATGTCAGAACTTCACTTTCATTACCTTGGCCAGAATTCCAGCCCAGCAAAGGGGAAATCTGCCCCTGAATCACCTGAATCCATGCAATTGCTTACTCCAGGTGTCCACTTTGAAACCCATGCGAAGCAACATTTAGCCTGAAGGAGAACTTGTCAGAACGCTCCGCTGTCTGATCTAAAGCTGAAACAAGAGCTGTCTATTCCAGCTGGAAGGGAAGGGATGTGGAGGTGAGACCAAAATATTTCCTGGCGTTTAATTCATATTGTTATTATTATGACTGCTTAAAAATCTGAACCAGAAATGGCACAGACACAAAGGAGTCAATTGTTAATAGCGATCTCGTCCCGCTCCATGATTCAATATCATCTTGGCTGACACAACAATTTTGTGTCTTTTTCCAGCTAATACACATCATCGTGTTGCCTACTGACTAACAGATGTTTATTGATCTCTATCATAAATAGACATCGAAAATTTAAACTTGTGAAAGGAAAATGTTCCGTTTCAGGACAGTTGAGTTTCTGCACGACTACTGTTGGTTTTGCAGATGAGCAGCCAAGTCTGCTCTGACCATCTTCCAAACCATAAACCAAAGTTCGACTCTGATGGGAATCGAACACACAACCTTTGAATTGCAACCTGAGCAGCGACATAGAAGTCCAACGCGCTATCCATTGCGCCACAGAGCCACTCCCATAATTGCCTTTTAGCACACAAATTTGTCCTTGACCCATTGCGTTCAGGACACCCATCTCGCGTCTGTCTGTCCTAGTCACTCTTTCCAGTATCTGTTCCTTATCCACGTGTGCTCTGGCTCTTCAAGTGTTCGGCTACAGACTGCTGGAACGTTCTCATGACACGTAGCTTTACCTCATGCTCAGATAACGATTTCCAGATAACCAACACTCGACTGGTGAAAGCATTCTTGCAAATTCGCCTCAAAACATCTCGTCTCCTGTATTTCATTTATGTCACTCTATTTCTTTCAAATACAGGCTGATCTCTCTCATACATATCTATCCTCTTCATAAAATGTGCACGTTAATCGGTTACTCAAAGAGCTTTCTCCGCTCTTCGATAAACGTCCCCACATCCTAGCTCGTCTACATTCACAATGGACACGGTCCAGCCCTTGCCATTCCTGTCATCTCCTCTGAGAATCTCATCCTGCAATCAGAAGCTTCCAGCAGTCTGGCGAGTACAACAGACAAGCAAAGTTCCCTGAAGTAAAGCTAAAAGGTCAGCATCTCGTGTCCATATCTCATGAGAAAGGAAAGTTAACATTTTGAGTCCAATGATCTGTCTTCGGAACTGATGAAATGGAAGGGTGGGTGAAGAATGTGGAAGAGGGCGGACGGGTTCTAAAATGATTGAACTCGATGTTGGGTCCTAACGTTTGCATGTCTGTAGAAAATGATTTGCAGGTCTTCCAGCTTGTGTTATTCCTTGAAGGAGCACTGACGCAAACCAGAGACCGGAATCGTGGCCTGGGAACACAGTGTCTCGATTAGAGTGGGGCTGGAATTGTACAGTAGTTCAGGCAGCATCCGAGGAGCAGTAAAATCGACGTTTCGGGCAACAGCCCTTCATCAGGAGTACAGCCAAAGAACCCGAACGGTGGGAACACAGTATAATGTGAAGTTACAGGAGACTGGAAGATCAGGATAGTTTTTGTTGATTCTGGACAGAACATAAGTGATCACAGTGTTGTCACCGACTCTGTTTTCCTCTCTTCACTGCAGAGAGATCACATTCTGAGCAGGAAATACATTTGTCTCTATTGAACGAAGTGAAGACAAGTCTCTGCAAGATGTGACTGGAAGCTTCCACAGTGAGGAGAGACATCAGAAACCAGCAGGAAATGTAGCTTACTACATAGAAAATTGCAATGCAATGCAGGCACCTCGGCCCTCGCTGTTGCAGCGACCTTCAAAAATAATGTGATGTCCGTTGTAATGGAAAATTAGCATTTATTTCGAAACCAATAAAACCACAGGGAAACAAAGAAGTAAGAACATGACTTTGCAGAGGCAAGTATTGCAGACAGAAAGAAAAAAAAATAGAAAGTTAAACCGAACTGATAGCAGACTTACAAGGCCAGTAAACTACCATATCACCAGTCAAGGAATGGGAAAAAAACAACTCCGTATCTGGAAAGGAACTCGAATGTTTCAGGTCCCTGACATTGAGGTGTTGATAAGAACAAGCGAATTCTATTATCAAGGAAAAATGTATTATATGTGGAAGGTGCACCAGTTACCTTTTTGGTAGATACAGAGGCAACATATTCAGTCCTTAAATCTAGGCAGTCGAGAGAGTCGACGCAATGGATGCATCAGGATTCGTGACACGAGAGAGATTAACCGCACCCCTATTGTGTGAAACCAGTAATGGTGAAACATTCCAATTCCCATTTCATTTCTCGGAATTCTGTCCTTGAAATCTGATGGCTGGCGATCTCATAGTGAGGCTGGGGTCGGATTTGCGCAGTACCCCGACAGGCTTGCAGGTAATTCAAAAAGAAGATTGACCAGCACAGGCTGTAAAATCCAACTCACGACCCCTGATGCATGGCTATGAGTGATGATCACCCAGGGAGCCATAAATTCAGTGAGCGAATCGCTCGCCCACGTAGCAAGTAACCATGTTAATCCCAAAAACACCAATTTACATGCTGGAGATATGAGGCACTGCTCAGCATGCATACACCGTCATGGCCCTTACAAATCATATTAGAAGGATTGTTTTAGGAGAATGTTTGAACCAGGTCAGTTATTATTGTGCAATCAGTGTAAATTTATCCAAAATATCTGTGACGGCAAGTAGACACTATCATTTTGATGTGGAACGCTCCTTTTCTCAAATACCATTGGCGAACACATCCAGTGAAAGGTGGCAGGATTTGGGACCATGGGTACTACTGGCACAAAAAAACGAAAGCTTGTGTCTTCAGGGACGATGTACATATCTGCTTCAATGTAGATATAAGGACATATATGGAGAAACTAAATTGGCTAACTCAGGCAGATAGGGCAGTCCAGGTAACCTCCGCCAAAAGGGTAGCCTGGCGTTGAGCTATGGTAGATGTCTCGGAGCCAAGATTAAGAAGGGTCCCTGCTGAGTGCTTGGCAAATGGCAAACGTGATGTGGGGTTCATACGAAGCTGTGAAACCAAAAGAATAATCCCGAATTCTCAGTATCGTCCTTGCAGAACACAAGACTCGTTAAAACCCGAGGCTGTAAAAGGAATTACTGTAGTCTTTGAATCCCTGCTGAAGGGTGAAGTGATGATTCCTTGTGGATAATCACCACTGAGAGCCCCCATTCTTCCGGTCAAAAAGGCAAACATTTCAGGTGAATCAGGGAAATGGAGGTTTGTACAAGACCTGCAGGTAGTCAATTATGCTGTTGTTCCGCCCTCCCCAAATGTTCCTAATCCTTGCTCTATATTAGCTCAAATTCCACGGACAGTAAATGGTTCTCTGTTTTGAATTTAGCAACTGCCTTCTTTAGTGTACCAATACACCGAGAAAGTCAATTCTGATTCACTTTTCCATTCAAAGGCAAATCGTATACATTCAGGTGAATGGTCTCTTTCCAGTATGAACTCCCTTGTATATCAGCAGATTGCCGGAATCAATTAATTATTTCAAATCATAGCAGACGAATGGTCTCTCCTCTCTGTGAACTCACTGGTGCCTCAGCAGACTGAATGACTGAAAGAAACCTTTCCCATTTTTAGAACAGGCGAACGGCCTCTCTCTTTGCAGATGCAAAGTGGAATCAAATGACGGCCTGAACCCATTCCCTCTGTGAGAACACTTGAATGGGTTCTCGTCAGCGTGAACACGTTGATGGTACAGCAGTTCCTGAGACCTTTTAATTCCTTTTCCACACTCTGGATCATTAAATGGTTTCTTGTCCGTGTGAACCCACTGGTGAGTCAGCAAGTTAGAGAACTGAGCAACTCCCTTTCCAGACTCAGAACAGTTGAACGGTTTTCCCCCGGTGTGGTTGCCCTGATGAATTTTCAGGGCAGACAAGTAATTGAATCGTCATCACATTTCCGCAGTTTCTCTCCAGCGTCCCTCCAATTATGCCTCGATATTTCAGATCGTGAATACTTTCACTCCACTGTGAATGTAGCTTTCTGCTTTCATTTTCAAAGGCCGGTAAGCTTCAGGCTACATGGAACAAAGCAACTCCTTCAAATTCTGATCTAATGCTTCGTTTCAGTTTCCCAACAGCAAATCCTCATCTTTGATACCACTCAAATAAATCCAGAAATATCTCAGTAAGAGAGAATCCTCAGAACACCAAAGCATATGATTTTCATTCTCCATCGGATGTGGTTATTCCAGAACAGGTCAGCATTTATTGGTCATTCCTGATTTGACTGGGTAAGGTGATGATGAGCTTCCATCTTGAACCATCGTTTCTGTGTGCTGTCGGGAGATCCAAATTATAGGTAAGTGAAATCCACAATTTTGACCCAGTGATTCTGGAGTAATGGCAATATATTTCCAGATCAGGATGGTAGGTGGGTTGTAGGTCTTTCCCATCTGTCTAGTGCCCTTTTCCTTTTCCTTTTCCTTTTAGATGGATGCAGTTGTGAGTTTGTAATGTAGTTTTTATGGAGCCTTGGTGAATATCTGCAGTACATCTAGTGGATGGTGCAGACTGCATGTCTGAGCGTTTGGTTATGGTGACAATTGATGTTTGTCGATGTTTTATTAGTTATGTGTTGCTGATCAATTCAGCTGCTCTGTTCTGGACGGTTTTGAGCTTTTCAATATTGTTACAACTGCAGTAAGGAATCCTCAAGAAGGTTAGGATTTAAATATCTCTTGCTACTCAGATGCTGACTAATCTGTTGTGCTTCTCCTGTACATTGTTTCTTTCACACTGCAATAATCCAGGCGAAAAGGAACTATCCCATCATTTCTCATTCTGTATTGTAAAGTAGTAAACAGTTGTTAGGGAAAGAAGAAAAGAAAGAGAAGAACATTTGGTCAATGAGGTGAATAACGCTCTGACTCTGAGAGTGAATAGCTGTTAATGGAGACTGCCAGTGACAAATCATCGGCGGCGTGTAATCGCAGGCTATGTGTTATCCAGGCTTTAGGAGTCAAGAAAATATCTGACTATGACCTGCTCTTGTAGTCGCAATGATATATGGCTGCTAAAGTTAGCTTGTCAAAGACATTGTGACTTTCACTGCACCAAGGAAGGACTTGGACCCATCTTGCAATTGTACATCATGAAGCAACGATCCATTCTCATCCCATTATTTTTCAGAAATTGGTCTGGAGCTTTAAGCACTCTGGTACTCCAACTGATCAACAAAATAATTTCCTAATTCCACCACCTCCAGCGAAATGCTATTCCCAAACATTCATCCTCCTCCCGCCCTTGTCCGCCTTCCCCAGGAACCATTCCCTCTGGGGCATCGTGGTGCACTGCGCCTTCTCTCTCAACACCGCCCCCAACAGCTCCATGGAAGCTTTCCCTAAAATCGCGGAATATGTGACACATATATTCATAGAACATGAGAATGAGGAGCAAGGCTTTGCCGCACACGCCTTAAAGAATACTTCGCCATTCATTCAGCTCATGCCTGATCTTTCCATGGACAGGCATCCACTTAACCAAACTCTGAAGGTAATCCTTTATTGTTAAAAAAAAAACATTGATTGATGTCGCATCAACTACATCGTTGGGCAAGCACTCCATCGAGGAACAGTCCTCTGGTTAAAGAAATTCCTTCTCAATTCAGTCCTATATCTCGTTCTAATCTAGAGGCTGTACCCTCTTGCCCTAGTTTCATCTGCAAATGGAAGCATGCTCTCGACTTCTATCTGACACATTAACTTCATAATCTTATACGTTTCCATAATATCCGGCCTCATTCTTGTGAATTTTCGAAATAAGCATATTCCACATAGTCTCCACTCATCAGCGAACACCTTCAAATCCGGAATTCCATCTGCCAGAATATTGCCCCTGAATAGCACCTTGTCGAGGCCATTTTGAAAATCTAAGTACTTAATTCACTGGGTCCCGTTGTCCACCATGATCGTAATGCCATCATAGAATTCGAAAAGGTTTTGCAGGAATGACCTGCTCTTCATTAACCCTTCATGGGGCGGCACGGTGGCACAGTGGTTAGCCCTGCTGCCTCACAGCGCCAGCGACCTGGGTTCAATTCCCGACTCAAGTGACTGTCTGTGTGGAGTTTGCACGTTCTCCCCGTGTCTGCGTGGGTTTCCTCCGTGTGCTCAGGTTTCCTCCCACAGGAAATGTGCGGGTCAGGTGAATTGGCCATGCTAAATTGCCCGTAGTGTTAGGTAAGGGGTATATGTAGGGGTATGGGTGGGTTGCACTTCGGCGGTTCGGTGTGGACTTGTTGGGTCGAAGGGCCTGTTTCTACACTGTAAGTAATCTAATCTAAACCCAGGCTGCATCTGTCAAATTTCTACTGAGAAGCCCCGCTATTTTTTCCTCGATAAAAGACTCAAGAAATTTATGCACTACAGATGTTAAACAAACTGGTCTATTATGTTGGAGAATGGGTCTTGGTGGGTTGCATTTTGGCGGTCGGTGTGGACTTGTTGGGACGAAGGGCCTGCTTCGATACTCTAAGTAATCTGATCTAATTCCTCATATTTTGTCTGCCTCACTTTTTAAACAGTGACACCATATTTGTGTTTTCCAATCTGCTGGGACTGCCCCAGACACCAACGAATTTTGAAAAATTACCGCAAGCACATACCATTGCTTTTAGTACCCTGCAATGCATTCCATCAGGTCCTGGAGACTTAACCATCCTTTGCAATACTAGCATCAACAATCCAATACTGGTTCTTTTGCTATAATGACTGTTCCCATGTCGTCACCAAACATCATCTCTTTGTCGATTACTGGCATGTTATTAATATCCTCCACTGTGAAGACCGACGCAAATGCCTGATCAATGTCACTGCTATTTCTGCATATCCCATAAGGAAATGCCCCTTCTTATCCACGAGAGGGTCAACGTTTACTTTTGCCTCTCTTTTTCATTTTATATTTTACTAGAAACTTCTGCGATCAATCTTTATATTCTGTGATATTTTTAATGCCATGTTCTTTCTCACACTTTTCTGCATTAAATTCCATTTGCCAACTCTCAGCCCAGCTCTGCTGCATACCTGTGTCACTGTGTTATTTGCAATATCTTTCAGCACTGTGTACAACTTTCCCGAACGTAGTGTCGTCCCCAAATTTACTAACCCATCCTTCTCCTCCCCCATCCAGCTCGTTTACAAAAAAATGACAAAAAGCAGTGAACCCAAAACAGATCGTTGCAGTACACCACAAGCAACAGAATTCCAGGATGAAGTTTTCCCATCAAGTAAAACCCTCTGCCTTCTTTCAGCTGGCTAATTTCTGATACAAAGCACGACATCCCCCTCATTCCCATGACTCAGTATTTTGTGAGTCACCTGCCGTGGCGAAATTTATCAAACGGCTAACTGAAACCCAAACGTGCATTACATGAACGGCTTTATCCTCATACATCTGTTTAGTCACCTAACAAGTTTTGACAAGGGTTGTAGCACAGTTTTAGCTTCCCAGATGAAGATTTGCTCACTGAGCTGGAAGGCTCATTTCCAGACGTTTCGTTACCCTCCTGGTAAATATATTCAGTGTGCCTTCGGGTGATGGACTGTTCATAAATTCTGCTTTCTATTTATATGCTAGCGGTTCTTTGGGTTGGTGATGTCATTTCCTGTAGTGATATAATTTCCTGTTCTGTTTTTCAGCGTGTTGTAGATGAAGTCTATCTCGATGTGATTTTGATGGATTTCCAGTTGGAATTCCATGCTTCTCGGAATGATCGTGTGTGTCTCTGTTTCACTTGTGTTCGGATGGATGCGTTGTCCAAGTCAAAGTAGCGTCTTTCCTGATCTGTGTGTAAGGATACCAGTGAGAGAGGGTCATGTCGTATTGTGGCTAGTTGATGTTCATATATCCTGGTGGCTCGTTTTCTGCCTATTTGTCCATATGCAAAAACTGATGTCATTTCCAAAATGCCATGCAAGAACTTGACAAATATTGCATTCGATAAACATTGCATTCGCCTGAGGCAACACATCCATCCGAGGACAAGCCAAACACCTACATGCAGGAGATTTAATCGAAGCATGGCATTCCAACTAGAACTCCATCAACAAACACTTCGAGTTCGACGCCATCGACTACCCCTTGAGACAAAAAGAACTGTATATGACATCACCATCGGAAATGACATCACCAACCCAAAGAAACCCAAACATATCAAGAGAAAGCAGGAATCATGAACAGTGCTTCGCCTGGAGACCCACTGAAATTGTTACCCAGTAGGGTGACGAAACGTCTGGAAATGAACTTTCCAATTCAGTGAGCAAACCGACCTGCAGTTCAATGACCAATTCACAGAGCTCAATAATGTTTGTGAGTGTCGTCCACCAATTCACAAAACCGGCTTGACTTGCCCTCATAAATTTATTCCAATCGAGATGATTACAAATCTTATCTCATGGAACTTTTCCAACACTTGACCCACAACCGAGGGAAGGGTCAATGGTCTATAATTTCCAGGGTTTTCTTTACTCCTTTTCTGAATGAGAGAACAATTTTTTCTATCCTGTAGTGTTCTGGTACTCTAACTTTGGACAATAACAACATTAATATCAAAGTGGAAGAATCATAAATCTGATTCTTAGCTTCCCAGAAAGTCCGAGGATAAATACGATCTGGCCCAGGGGAATTTAGATATGTTCACATTTTCAGAGCTTATGACGCCTTGTCTTTGGGAACTTCAATCCTATCTCGTCTGGTAGCTAGTTTCTCAGTATTGTCCTAGACAACATTTTGTTTTCCCAGTGCGAATCCTGACTAAAGACATTGATTTCGCGCTTCCCCCATCGCTTCTGACTCCACGCACTACTTAGCACAACTGTCCTTCATTGGCCATATTTTATTCTACTCATTCTTTTAGCCCTCACATATCGATGGAAAGCTTTCGGATTTTCCCTTAATCTATCTGTCAACAAATTCTCTGTCCCCTCCTGGCTCGTCTTCAGTCTCTCTTCAGGTTTTTCCTGTTTAACTTGTAACTCTCAATCTCCATTACTGAGCATTCACATCTCATGGGAACACAAGCCTTCTCAACAAGAGATTCAACTTCCTCAGTAATCATGACTCCTTCGCTTGACAACTTCCTCCCCCTCTGACAGGTACATACCTATCAAAGACACACAGAACCTGTTCCTTGAATAAGCTACACATTTCTATTCTGCCCATTCCATGCCGTTTCTTTGCCAACCTATGAATGCGTAATCTTATCTAATCGCATTGCAATTTTCTTTCCCCCAGCAATATCGCTTGCACTCCGGTGTATACCTATCCCTATGAAAATCTAAAATAAACATAACTGAATTTTGGTAACTATCACCAAAGTGCTCACCTATTGCCAAATCTAACATCTTGCCGAGTTCATTACCCGGCACTAAATCTAATTTAACCTCTCCCCTTGTTGGCCTGTTCAATTACACATTATTTAAGGAATCTATCGCAGATACACTCAACACTATCCCCATCAAGGCTACCCTCACTGAGCTGATTCGACCGATCGACATGTTGATTAAATTCCCACATGATAATTGCCATTCATTTTTTCATTTGTTATTTATGTCTTTGTTTAATGCCCTCCCCAATGTCATCTTAAAATTTGGAGGCGGATAGACACCGACAAACAGTGACATTTTCTTCTCAGAACTTCTAATTTCCTCCCAAATAGATTCAAACTCATTCTCCATAGAAACGAAATCATCTGTTTGCATCGGTCTGAGGTTGTCCTTCAATTTTTGAGTTGCACCACCTACCTTACCATCCTCTCTGTCCTTCCAAATTGTCTCATACCAGTGATTATATACCTCCCAGTCTTGACTATGCTATCTCCATGTCTCTGCAACGTGTATTAAATCGTATTCATTTGTGATGATTTATGCCGTTATATCTCCAACCTTCCAAAAAGTACGAGCATTCAGGTATAGTACCTTTATGGTCGCATTCTTACTCATTGATTAAAAAAAAATCTATAATAATATCTTCCACGGTATCCTTGCTTCTTGCTTCTCCTCCCTTGTCCATTTCTGACCTCCATGCTGAGTATGCAAGTGCTCAAATATACCTTCCAGGTGAAGCAATACTTTCCCTACACTTCGCACAATCTAGTCTACAGCTCATATTGTGGTCGCCACTACTTTTTGAAACGAAGTGTTTTGCGGAATGCCAAGTTCTATCGCCAAAAGTGTCCCTGAGCTTTCAGTTCACTGCTCCTTTAGCACAGAACCATGTTTCCTAGCGAACGTCTTTATCGCAGTCTTATTGCAGTGTTCCACAATAGCTTAGCGCATGCTGAATAAGCAGCAGACCATTTTCTGCTTGAGGACCCCACGACCCCCCAGATCAATTTCAGTCATTTTAGAGGCCAGAAGTTTCCCATGTGTTGTCCCCCGACCCACTCACCAGGCCTACTCACACACTACCTTCGGTTAGTCATAAACAGTCTCTGTGAGCAGTTGTTAATGCTCCAAACAGATCATTATCAATTCCTATGCCCAACTGCTCGTCTCTCTCTTTTGGCTCTATCCCGACATCTCGTTTCCTCCTAATTACTGCGCCCCCACATATCTTCTGCATAAAGTCCGAAGTTTTCCTGGAAACCATCAGTGCCAAGGATGGGGTCACTGTACCAAAAATGTTAACTTCGATTTCTCTTTTCAGCATCTTTTCGCCTTGCCCCTGAGGAAGCTTGATACTGTGCTTCTGTAATGACCCCCTGCAAATAAGAAAGAACTGTTTTCATCCTGAAAGTTTCTCTTGTTGATGAATCCCATTGCAATGTTTGCTACAGGCATCGACTTCGTAGGTCAATGAAAATACAAATCATGTGTTTGGGATTTGTGCCGTAGCTCTGTTCTGGATATGATAAACAAGAGAGCAAAATCTCCGTCATGCCAGACTTGAACAGATAGGAATCTGCACAGGAGTTGGAATTAAGTCAATGTTTTTCAGTTGGAGAAAATTCAAACCATTTCTGACGGTTATAGCCTGTGGCTATCAAAGCAAAATATTTCATAACTACAAATGCTTAAAACAGCATTTTCAAGCTAAAATATCTGAATGATCTTCTTTCAGAGTTACAGTACAGTCGTGTCAGCAAATGGAATAACTGACTGAATCACTTTACATGTTCAGCGAGCAAACAGTCATCTTGTGGCAAGATATACGGGCAGAATGCAGGTGGAGGGATGGAAAAGTTCTTAACCAGTTTGACATATGAACTGTGGAAGTGTTCGTGGTTTTCAGGATTGGAGTGGGCATATTCCCAATTCTGGCCGAACTTGTATCTTATGTTCCTGTCTGTGACAAAGGAGGGAATTGCAGGTGTTCTGAGCAATGGTTTACTTTTAGCTTTGGGTTTGTAGTGGACTGGACTAACGCAAGATTGGGAGAGATAAACCAGAGAATCACACAGCAGTGAGTCTCACATCAGTTGAAGGGAACCTTTTGGAGCAAACCTTGAAGGAGTGAGGTAACTGCCACTTCACCAGGCACGGTTTCATCAGGGAGAGTCATCACGGTTTTGTTACAGAATTCATACCTAACAGATTGGATTAAATACAATTTATTGGCAAGTGATTTTTTTTTAATGAGGGTAGTGAAGTTGATGTTATTTGTGTGGATTCCAACATAACCTTCAACACGACACCACTCTGAAAATTGGTAGGAGGATACAAGTGAAAAGGGATTTAAGGTCCCTTGGCAGTTGGATACATACTTAAATTGGTGGTGGTAAGAGACACAGGGTGGTGATAGGCTGTTTCTTGTGACTGGAACTGGTATTCAATGGTGTAACACAAGGATGAATGCTGGGTCTCACGTCGTTTGTGAATGTGTGAAAAGAATGTAGAACAAGTTAGGAGGAAATGATAAGCAGAGTTGTCGATGATACGAATATTAACAAAGTATTTCATAGTGAGGAAGATCCTTTTAGGATGGAGGAGCTCAGAAATGGATTTATCAAATGTCAAATTCAGAGAGGGGATGTTGATACTAACCATGAAAACATGAGGTGATGCACATTCGAAGTAACACGTCAACAAATTACTCAGTGATTGGCAGGACACGAGGAAACCCACAGTAACCGAGAGACTTTGCATGTTGGTCCACATATCCATGAAGGCAGCAGAACATAGTGACAATCACAACTTTATCAGTCAAGCAAAATTTATAAAAGCAGATGAAGTGGTGCCACAAGGAGACAATGTGGTGAAGAAAGTACTTGGCACGCTTTTCGTCATTCGTCAGAAATTCGATTGTCCAAATTGAAATGTCATGTTGTGACGATATGGAGCATTGGTGAGATCACATTTAGAATACTGTTTACAATTATGGTCAACTTCTAAAGGAAGAAAATTTGTGAAAATTGAAACTGTGCACAGATGATTTACAAGGATGTTACGGGGAGCCGAGGGCTTCAAATAAGCATGGAGATGGGGTCAGAAGGGGCTTTTTCGCTCGAATGTTCCAGCCAGTGTGTCACGTTCTCATCGTTTATGAAATCATGAGCGGCATGGATCGACAACTGGCCTCAATCATTTGCGCAATATGTTGAAGTTCAAAACTAGAGGGCACAGGTTTTAGGTGACACGCACTAAGACACACTAAATAACGTGTAGAGAGTGACAGAATGATGGTTGATTTCCAACAGGCATTGGTTAAGCTCAGTCTTTGGTTTTAAATATAAGCATTTTCTTCGTGAAAGCAGTTTGGTGGATAAGTCGTGAATGGAACATTAGGGTTACTAAAATTGAGTGATGTACCGATGAATAAGAGAGTGGGTAAAATATTGTCCAATGAACTCTGAAATGGAGAAAGCCGTATTTATAAGGAACAATCAATAAAGATCTTTAAAATTAAATGTGATATTGCAGGACTCTGAAATACACACCGAAATGGCTGTGCTGGGATATGAGTCACATTGATTTTTCTGCACAAGCATCAACTGTTTTGGAAGTCAAATTAATATTTTTCATCTGTTCAGCAGTTGCGAAGCCAATATGTATTCCACCATTCCTATGAGACCTGACAAGGTGAGCATGCATTGCCTGATCGAAACATTCCAGTTGATGAAACTCGTTTTTCCTTTGAGAAACAGAATGTAGCAGTTATTAAACTGCAGATTTCTCTTTTCCTTTACCAACTTTATATTCAAACATTCAGTTCACTGAGAGAATGCTGAATTCTACAACACTTTTTTCCCTCAGATTTACAGACTTTGCAGTTTCCTTTTCTTTAGTGATCCGAATGAACTGGTATTTATGGGGAAAAGAATGTTGCAGTTTGTGTCGCATGTGACAGAAGAACCAACTGAGTGGTGACAGGTGCATCTTCATTTTCTAAAGCAGTTGAGTGGGGGTGATGTCGAGTTAAAAGCGTGGATCTTGAAAAGTACACCTGGTAAGGCAGCATCCCCGGAGTAGGAAAATCGATTTTCGAGCATAAGTTCTTCGCTAGGTATTTTCGAAACATTGACATCCCTAGTCCTCAGATGTTGCCTAACCACTGTGCTTTCTAGCGCTATCCTTCCCGCAATCTTCTGCAATCTTCGCCGTCTACTTAGATGGGGGTAGTGTCAGATACTGTTCCTGAGATGGAATGACATGTTCGTAATAATAGTTTGGATATGCAGTTGGAAGCTCATCACTGACGTAAATCATTCTCCACCTTCCAATCTGCCAAGCACATGCAGGTCCTGCGCTTCCTTCGTTGAAATTCTCTAAACACCTGACGCCTGAAAGAAGAAGGCCTCATCTTCCGCTTGCAACCTTGATGCCACATGGGATCACCAGTTTTCTCATTCGCCCTTCGCTCACATTATTCTAGTTTCATGACTCCAACTCAGCATTGCCCTTATGTCCTGCACATCACCTTTCCAACCTACCTGCTCCACCTCCTGTCAGAACTCGTATCTTATTTTCCACCTTTAGCTGCTCATCACATTCTCAGCTATCACGCCCCCAAATTCCCAAACCACCCATTTATCTCTCAGTCCTAACGGCCGCAAACCTCATTCCTGATGAGGTGTTTATGTCTGAAACTGCAATTCTCTCGCTCCTCGCATGCTGCCTGAACAACTGTGTTTTCCATCGCCACACTATCGACTCTGAGTTCTGGCATCTGCAGTTCTCCCTTTCTCCACGGCGCAGTATTGTGTAAAAGTCACATTATTGGAAAAGTGCAGTTTCTGTGGCTTTCTAAGTTGTTAATTTCATTTGCTCAATCGGCTCTAGATGGAGTATTGAGTGTCTTTCTGCAATTATCATTAAAGCAGGGATGTGACAGCACTGGAAACTGCGGAGACCCGATTTACCAGGATATTTTCTGTTCGAAGAGTTTCACTTATGAAGATTGTTTGGACGAACTGCGCTGTCACAAACATGTTCTCTTTTTAAAAAATAAACAATCTGTACTTTTTCTCAAGGATAATGTGCCTTGATATCTTTTTTTTATCAAAGGCATTTTAAATCAGTACAGGCTCCGAATCAGATGAAGTGTAACAGTGACGTAATTCTTCGCTGTGAGGCCTTTCGTTTCCCCATCATCAGCTGAGGCTTGAGGCCAAAGACTTTATGTTTTAGAAATGAACTGTGTAATGGTAAAAGAGTGGTCATTCCGGAATTCAGAATTCCAGTTTTTAGATCCTGCAGCAGTGGGTGCACTAACTAATAACCTTTCTCCTTCTGCCTTTTTATTTTTTACCCGTAAGCTTCGGTTTCATTTTTACTGTGTTTAAGGTGCTTGTTTTTTTTAGGAATGTTGTCTACTTTCAGAGCAGCATAATTCAGTCTACTTTGGATAGACGAAGTTCTGTGGGTATTCTATATTCTCTTTTTTCTTTGTCAATCCTTCATTTTCTGATTATTTTCTGTAATTAGCTAATTGGGTAATTTTCACTGTACACTTAATGAAAAAGAATACAATGTTACGATTTGGGTTGTCTGCTTAATAACGTTTTGAATGGTTTGGCCTAGCCCATAACAAATTGGAAGATAGTTGATGGATTAAAAGAGCAACCAATATGTATTTGCGTCTTTATTTCGGGTGTTGATTTGGATTGCCATAGACAGTTCTTAGGAAAGCATTGTCTCATTTAGATACAAAGAGTTGTTTGGCTATGGACGATGTAAAGTTGGCAGTTGTACAAAAAAACTGATCCAGGCTAGGATTCTGGAATAAGCAGAAGTTCTGGGGTTGTATTTGTGTCTTTCTGTGAGGAAAGAAGAGGTCATTCCCAGCAGTAGCTCAGCATTTAACTCAGCTGGAAAATTCATGAGAATCTGTAGAGATGTTTAAACGTTAATATAAAATGAAGCAGCTTGAGTTAGACGCGAGAGATAACGAAAAGATACCAGATTTCAAGCAGTTTCAGGTACGATTCGAAGAAGAGAGAGAAATAGAGCAGAGAGAAAGGGAGTCATATTTTGAACTTCAGAAATTGCCAATTATTAAAGGAATTCACATTAAAACGGTGGAGATAAAGGCTGAAAATAAGATTACTCTGGAAGAGCATATTGTTAAAATGACAAGGATAGCAGATGAAATGGCTGATTGTAATGAACTGATCCATAAAACAAGGATGGGCTTCCAAAATCTTTTTAAGACTGAGGGATAGAAATTGGGTAGAGAAATCCTCACGTGGAAAGGGAAAGTTAAATCTCTGTGGAGATCATGAGGATAACTTATCACAGGGTAAATAGGACAACCTTGAAGGGAACAAGATCTGAGGACTTCATTGCAATAAAGTAGGCCACATGAAATCAGTATTGGAGAACTATGGAAAGCACTGTAAAATCAAATGAAGGAAAACAAAACAAGCCTGGATGTTTTGTTGGCATGGTAATAGAAAGCACAGTGGAGGCTGGAAAGCTGCATCAGAGTGCACCAACAGATCAAAGGTTGGTAAGGGGGAAATGCCATGTCTGCTTGAAAAATATACCTGCAAAGTTCAAGTTTATTTACCTTGGCCAGGAGTAGCAGATAGAGAGGTTACAATATTAAGGGACACAGGATTGTCTCAGTCTGTGATGCAGAAGGATGGGGAAATATGTACTCCTGAAGGACTATGTGTACGGCAATTCATGGTGGGACGAAACATTGCTCAGTTATGTACAGTGAGGCTATAGAGGGCAGAAAAGAGTGGGGAGTTTGTCGTGGGAATTCTGGACAAACTCTCAGCTTCAAGAATACAATTTGTGCTTGCAAAAGATATAGCTGAATCACCGGTCAGCCTGCTGCATACTCCAGTTGAATAGTCAGTCGAGCTGCAGGCAACAGTGGCAATGCAGGATGTTGATAAAGGAATTTTCCCAGATTGTGTCTTTATGCGATCACAGAGTCCCAATCGAAAGCTGAAGAAATCAAAAGGCACGGATTAGGAGGCTGAAATATGTTTACATTCATTTATGTTAATTAATACTTATTCCCATCTTTTATTGGATGTAGGGAATCTACACAATGCATCAAGATTGCATTTTTTAAATTGTCAAGTAAGTGGGACACAGCAGGGGACAAACGTTAAAAATGCAAATATATGCAGCTCAGCTATGCTCCTGAGTTACAGCAGAAAGATGAAAAATTAAAGCACTTGGATCAGAAGACATATATTTGGAAGGAGAGTGAATGAATCCCTGTGTGTTATTACTTAGCAAATGGTATGTTTAGGAGGACATGGAGACCAAGATATATTCAAACATGTGAGAAATGGGGAGAATGTTTTTTTTTCCCCAGTAGGCTACAGAACAGTGGTGCAGCGAGTGCCGCATGTGCCTCAAATTGGATCTCACTTAGGCGTGAGTAAAACGGTGGCTAAAATACAAAGACATTTTTACTGGCCTGGATTGCAGATGAATGTAGTTGAATTTTGCCAGACGTGTCATACATTTCAACTAAACGGAATAGCATGGGAAATAATAAAGCCTGCACCTTTAATACCTGCTGCAGCGTTCAAGGAATCTGTCTTAATTGTCTTGAAGCATTGTGTAGGTTCCCTACATGCAATAAAAGATGGGAATAAGTATCAATTATCATAAATGGATGAATTGACGAGATTTCCAAATGCTGTTCAATTGTGCAATATGACAGCTGAAAGGATTGAGGAAGAATTACGATGTTTTTTTAAAAAAAACTAGATAAAGACTACCTTCAGAGATACAATTAGATCAAGGGTCAAACTTCACATCCAAACTTTCCAGGGAGTATATAGATAGCTGAGGATCAAAACGAATCAAATCTACTGTTTACCATCCAGAATCACAGTCGTATTGGAAAGGCGACGTCAATTATTAAAGACTATGTTGGGGTTTTATGGTTTGGAGTAGCCAGATTATTTCCATATGGGAGTTGCGTCAGTGCTGTTTGCGATATGAGATATATCGAAAGAATCCACAAAACTAAGACTATGTTAGACCAATTTTGGGCAGAAAGAAAGAGGACCATTAAAATTTCATAACGAAAAATAATAAGTCAGATTAGAGAGACCACGCATTTGGACGGTGTGTCAAATTTTAGAGTTGGACTAAATAATGTTGGAGAGTTGTTGAGACAGCACTTAAAAGTATCGCAGCAAATGGTGAAGCAGGAAGTGTATGAGAAACAAAAAAAATCAGAATTTTGGCTCCTGGGAACAATGTATTTATTTAAATTTCATTAATCATTGAAACTTTAAAGCAAGGTTTAGAAGACCTTATCAAATTGAAAGGAAATTGAGTGTGGTTAGCTAGTTGGTAGGAACTCCTGGCATGAAGGAATCTCACAGAACGAGTGATGGGAATATGCACCAATGGTATTTTGGCAGAGAATGAACGCAATGGGAGAATGTGTTATTGACTACAACACACTGGGACGAACCAATTTCAGGGAATTCTGCATTGGACGTTCCTGAAATAAAATTAGACAATGCAATAGTTGTCCAATATTGGTAAAGTTATTCAGTTCTCTTCCAGAAGAAAATCGTAAGAGTTATTACTCTTGCATGGGGACATCTGCTGAAATAAACTGGGAATTAATAACCTAATTGTAGATGATGTAAATATAGGAGATGCTGTTCTGATTTTGTAACATCCTTGCAGGCATAACCCTATAAAGTTGATGCAAGTTCAGAAGGAGATGTCAGGTATGCCCCAAGATGGCATAACCAAAGTAAGTTTCAATGAATAGAGTTCACCCATCATCATGGTGCCAAAGCCAGGTAAGATCCAAAAGTTATGTGTGGACTATCACAAAGTCGATGTTGTTAGAAAAACTGGTTCATATACGCATCTGCAGTTGGAGGACTGTGTGGAAGAAATTGGAAGAGCAAATTACGTTTCTAATTTGGACTTCCTCAAATGTTACTGGCAGTCAACTTTGTCGTAAAGATCAAAGGCAATTTTGTAACGCCAACAGGACTGCAGAAATTTAACGTAATGCCGTTTGTACGGAAAACACTTCACTCATATTTCAGAGGTTAACGGACAAGGTAATTGCCAGATAGACAACTATTTGGTGTTTTTTGTGCCTGGTGACATTCAGTCTCTCATGGATTGAATATTTGCAGCATTTATCGGCCTTGTTTGATCGAATTCGGAAGTCAAACTGGTTTGTAAACCTAACTGAAAGTATATCTGCCAAAGCGAAAGTCACCATCCTGGGCTATGTCGGTGAACACGGACAAATAGCCCCACGGGATGCGAAAACGAAAGTTACGGGGGATTTTTATACATTGTTGACGAAAAGAGCAATATGACGGTTTACTGGATTGAGTGACTTTTACTGAAAGTTTGTGCTGACTGTTAGAAGTGGGACTGCTCCACTCACCGAATTGAACATAGAACATAGAAAATATAGCGCAGTACAGGCCCTTCGGCCCTCAATGTTGCGCAGACCGAATCCTACCTAACCTACACTAGCACAATAACTTCCAAATGCCTATCCATTGCCCGCTTAAATGACCATAAAGAAGAAGAGTCCACCACTGCTACTGGCAGGGCATTCCATGAACTCGCAACCCGCTGTGTAAAGAATCTACCCCTAACATCTGTCTTATACCTTCCACCCCTTAATTTAAAGCTGTGTCCCCTTGTAACAGCTGACTCCATTAGTGGTAAAAGGTTCTCAGTGTCTACCCGATCTAAACCCCTAATCATCTTGTACACCTCTATCATATCTCCCCTAAACCTTCTTTTCTCCAATGAGAACAGCCCCAAGTGCCTCAGTCTTTCCTCATGCGATTTTCCTACCATGCCAGGCAACATCCTGGTAAACCTCCTCTGCACTCGCTCCAATGCCTCCACATCCTTCCTATAGTATGGCGACCAAAACTGCACACAATACTCCAGATGAGGCCGCACCAGAGTCTTATACAACTGCAACATGACCTCAGGACTCCGGAACTCAATTCCTCTGCCAATAAAGCCCACTACACCATATGCCTTCCTCACAGCACTATTTACCTGGGTGGCAACTTTCAGAGATCTGTGTACATGGACACCAAGATCCCTCTGCTCATCCACACTACCAAGTAGCCTACCATTAGCCCAGTAATCCATCTTCTTGTTACTCCTACCAAAGTGAATGACTTCACACTTAGCTACATTGAACTCCATTTGCCACCTTTCTGCCCAGCTCTGCAGCTTATCTATATCCCGCTGTAACCTGCCACATCCTTCCTCACTATCCACAACTCCACCGACTTTTGTGTCATCCGCAAACTTACTCACCCAGCTTTCAAGCCCCTCCTCTAGATCATTTATAAAGATAACAAAAAGCAATGGTCCCAAAACAGATCCTTGTGGTACACCGCTAGTAACTGCACTCCAAGATGAACCTATACCATCAACTACTACCCTCTGTCTCCTTCCAGCCAGCCAATTCCTAATCCAAACCTCTAATGCACCCTCAATGCCATACCTCCGTAGTTTTTGCATTAGCCTACCATGGGGTACCTTATCGAACACCTTACTAAAATCCATATACACAACATCTACTGCCTTACCCTCGTCCACCTCCTTAGTCACCTGCTCAAAGAACTCAATAAGGTTTGTGAGGCACGACCTGCCCTTCACAAAACCATGCTGACTATCATTGATCACCTTATTCCGATCCAGATGTTCATAAATCTTATCCCTTACAATTCTCTCGAAGACTTTGCCCACCACAGAAGTCAGACTCACTGGCCTATAGTTACTCGGGCTATCCCTACTCCCCTTCTTGAACAAGGGGACCACATTCGCCATCCTCCAGTCTTCTGGTACTATTCCCGTTGACAATGACAACA
The DNA here is from genome assembly GCF_020745735.1 of Hemiscyllium ocellatum. NCBI lineage: Eukaryota > Metazoa > Chordata > Chondrichthyes > Orectolobiformes > Hemiscylliidae > Hemiscyllium > Hemiscyllium ocellatum. Next base: position 2,265,904 of record NW_026869319.1, read on the forward strand.
TAAAAATCCATGCCAATGGCTCTGCTATCTCCTCCCTAGCTTCCCAGACGATCCTAGGATAAATGCCATCAGGCCCAGGAGACTTATTATCTATTTTCATCCTTTCCAGTATTCCCAAAACCTCCTCCCTACATACTTCAATGACATCCATTCTAATCACTTGTGACTCAATATTCACACCAGCAACAGTGTCCTGTTCATGAGTGAATACTGACGAAAAGTATTGATTTCGTGTCTCTCCAATCTCCTTCGCCTCCACGCACAACTTCCCACTACTATCCTTGACTGGACCGATACCTACCCTAGTCATCCTTTTATTCCTGACATACCTATAGAAAGCCTTTGGATTTTCCCTAATCCTACCAGCTAAGGACTTTTCATGTCCCCTTCTCGCTGCTCTTAGCTCTCTCTTTAGATCCTTCCTGGCTACTTATAACTCTCAATCGCCCCAACTGAACCTTCACGCCTCATCTTTACATATGCCGCCTTCTTCCCTTTCACAAGGGATTCCAATTCCTTATTGAACCACGGCTCCCTCACAAGACCATTAACCCCATGCCTGATTGGTGCATACTTATCAAGGACACTCAGTAGCTGTACCTTGAACAATCTCCACATATCATTAGTATTCTTCTCTTGAAGCTTGTTTTTCCAATCCACACATCCTAAGTCATGCCTCACCGCATCATAATTTCCCTGCCCCCAGCTATAACTCTTGCCCTGCAGTGCACACTTATCCCTCTCCATCACTAAAGTAAAAGTCACAGAATTGTGGTCACTGTCCCCGAAGTGCTCACCTACCTCCAAGTCTAACACCTGGCCTGGTTCATTACCTAGAACCAAATCCAGTATAGCCTCACCTCTTGTTGGCCTGTCTACATATTGTGTCAGGAAACCCTCCTGCACACATTGGACAAACACCAACCCATGTAACGACCTCGAGCTATAGCTTTCCCAGTCAATGTCTGGGAAGTAAAAGTCCCCCATAACAACCTCGCTACTACTTTCACTCTTCTCCTAAATCATCCTCGCAATACTATACTCTACTTCTCTCGGACTATTAGGAGGCCTGTAGAAAACACCTAACAGGGTGACCTCACCTTTCCTATTTCTAACCTCAGCCCAAACTACCTCAGATGGCAAGTCTTCCTCCATCGTCCTTTCCACCGCTGTAATATTATCCTTGACAATAATGCCACACCTCCCCCTCTTTTACCCCCATGTCTGACTCTACTAAAACATTTAAACCCTGGAACCTGCAACAGCCATTCTTGCCCCTGTTCTACCCACGTCTCTGTAATGGCCACAACATCGAAGTCCCAGGTACCAACCCACGCTGCAAGTTCACCTACCTTATTTCTTATACTTCTGGCATTGAAGTATACGCACTTCAAGCCACCCTTCTGTTTACAGGCACCCTCCTTCGAGATTGCTGCCTTGTTCATAACCTCCCTACACTCAAGGTCCTGTACCCTAAAGCTACAGTTCTTGCTAAAAACTGGCAAGAAATTTCAGTGAGCACAAGAATTTCAAAAGGGATTTGACAGCCTAAATATTTTGTTCACCATTGCCAAAGTATCAGACACACCTAATTTCACGAAGGTTTTCAATGTGCCTATCGATGCCAGTGATGTGCATGTTTCTCTTCTACTGCCCCTCTAATGTCGACCTGTAAACCAGTTTCATTTGTATTCTGTGTTTATGGGGCTTAATGATCCGACTTGTGTATTTTTTGCAAAGCATAATTAAGTGTACTTGAGATAGCTAAGTTCTGTCGGTATTCTATATTATGTTTTTTGTGATTCATTCCTTAGTTTTGTGAATAATTTTCTCTCTGTTTTAAAAACTGTAAGTCAACCTACCTAAATTATTCTAAGTAAATCTTACTATACACTCACCAAAACAAACAGCGACGTTACGCTATGAATTTCCTGCGTAAGAATGTTTTGAGTGGTCTGGCCTCGGCAAAACAAGAGTTATTTTTCTTAGAGCAGAGCTGATTGTGAGGAGAAATGATTGACGTGTCCGAAATAATGAGGAGCATGGAATTACAGATTGAAGGAAATATTTGCTCTTGATCGATCACCAGGGTTTGTAGATTTCAGACAAGATGCAGAAAGCTTTGAATAGATCTGCAGGAAAACTTTATCAGTCTGCAGGTGGTAGACTCTGGAACTCACTCTCTATAAAGATTAGTTGGACATTTAACTCTTCTTTCTTCTCTGATTCCATTGGCCAAGGAGTTTCAAAAAAATGCTCAAAGCCGAGGATTCCCGCGAGCAACAGTGATGCGATCGGTGGCTTTGTAAAGTGAAAAGGTACCCATGACCAAACTGTGCGACAATTCGAATTCCCTCCTGCGATGACGCTGGGACATTGACTCTTATGTTCTCGTGGACATTTAATGAAGACACTCTCATTCCAGCAGATTAAGAACTCCTACATTTCATTAGCTGCGGAGAAATCAGTTTTTAAATGCATTATGAAGGCACACATTGTGCACGAGCCAGATAGGAATCGAACCTACAATCTCCTGATCCGTAGTCAGGCGCGTTATCCATTGCGCCATTGGTCCGCGGTGTAGGGTGATGCTTAAGAGCCGTGATGTTAGTACGGACATGATTCAGAGCAGTGATGTTCACTAATTGAAAAAGCAATAAAGATAATCACTGTCACTGCTTCAGTCCAATCTTCATCACCTTTCAAAGCAGGTTTTCTTCCAAAAACAAACACGTATGCCCATTATTTCCGTCTCTGAAACATTTACAACAAGGTAAGGGACAGAGATGTTCATGGGGTGCACTTTCTCATCAATCCCAGTCACTAATACACAGCCAAACGTCTCCCAACAACACCACATCCACATGGACCAAAACAATGATTTCAAACAATATCGTTTATTTTCAGCTTTATTCACACTAAAGATAGATAAACCAACAGTGACCTGATAAATTTAAAAAACAAGATAAAACTGAACCAGGAATAGCGGCGGCTGATTGGGGTCTATTTCTAGGAAGAAGACTCAGACTCTCTTTGGCTTAATTGGCGAGCCCAGAGACACTGTGTTTGGGTCCAGATTCATATAATGACCAAACATGAAACCTCTAACTGGGCTATAGCACCTGGTGCTTTCCTCCACTTTAGCCCTCACTCATCGACTATCGATTGGAGACGACAACATTTCGTTACAATGATCACTCGCTGCAAGCATGCTCACCAATCATGTTAATCCTATGCATGCTGCAGGACCCATCCCAACTGTTGACGTATAGTGTCCAATAGCGAAGAAGAGGCAGTCCTACCATGACCAAGCTGGAGACACTGGTGCTCCAACCAATCACAGAAACTCATGGGCGCGCTGGAGGCTGTGATTAATCATAGAATGCTCTTGGGCTAAACTAATCTAAACAGAACGTCCACATCCCAATGCTCAATCAAACTTCGCTTGAAAAATTCTTCCAGTTCAAAACACAATTGTTAATGATGACCCTGTTCCCTTTCCCGCAGGTGAAAGTGAAGACTGCAGATGCTGGAGACCAGTGTCAGCAAGACAGTGGTGCTCAAAAAGCACAGCATGCCACGCAACATCCGAGGAGCATGAAAATCGAAGTCTCAGGCAGGCACCCTCCATCAGGAACATTTCACGCAGCCAATTTATGATCAATATTGCTACTATCCCTTATATTCCTTCATCCCCAGGTTTCAGGCACAATGGTCTCACAGAACTTTTGTCTTTTGTTTTTCCAATCTATATTTATCTGATCGTTTTGGATTAGCTTCATGAAGACTTCTTCTTTCCTCATCAAAAAAAAATCAGCAGACAGTTCACCACAACTTTCTATGAACAATTCAATTTTATCTTTCCTGAATGGAACACATATTCCTGCACGTGGCACCTCATTTTGTCTGGTATGACCGTTTGCTTTAAACGTTCATCCTGTCAGTACTGAATTAATTTACAAAACGTTTCTCAATGCAAACGGAAAGTGTGCATACCTTTTAAAGATGAGGAAATATGTCTGAATGAGTTGTAACTTGGACATGCTTACTGGTGACAGGAAGTGGTAGAAGGTATGCACTCTTTTCCACTTTCACCAATATTCAATCCCACTGAACTCCACTACTTGCCAGCACAATGCAGGACATTTTCTGTCGTGATCCTCTGGTCCAGTATTCCTTGCATCCCAACAACTGCCAATACAGCACCATTCCATAAAATCACCGAAGTTGCGGCTTTTCCACCTGGTAGGGCACCACCAAATATTGCATGCAGCTCTGGTTACTGAATTTTGGAAAAATGTGAAAGCTCTGGAAAGGGTTCAATGGAGGTTTACTCGGATGGTGGCTGGTGTGGATCGAAGTTCTTATGAGCAAAATCTGAGGAGACTGAAGTTGTTTTCGTCAGAGAGAAGAAGGTGGACAGGTGACTTAATCAAGATTTATATGATTATCAGAAGGTGAGATAGAGTGGGGAGTGTTAGCCACTTTCCTCAGACGGCGAAGGCCAAGACGAGGAGCTATAGCATTAAAATGAATGCCGATTGATTTAGGACAGAAAACTGTTAATTTCTTCACACAGAGAGGAGTACCGGCGTGGATCAGCCTGCCTGCAACAGTCTTAGACTCGCTGAATATAAGGGTATTTCAATGTGCATTGGACATATATATGGATAATAATGTAACAGTGAAGGTTCGATGGGCATCACATGTCGTTCACAGGTCAGTGCAAGATCGAGGACCGAAGGGCCTGCACTGCGCTGTAACGTTCTAATGTGTAAGCTAGAAGACCTGCTGGGTTACCATACTCTCCTCACTGTGTAACTTTCCAGACACATCTTTCAGTGATTTGTCAGCACTTCATTCAATCCAGGCAACTGTATTTCCTCCTCTGAATTTTATCATTGCACAATGGGTTTAGAAAAACAGAGTCAGTGACAAAGCTGAGATCACCGACGTTCTGTATGGAATCAACAAAAAATATCTTGATCTTCCAGTCTCCTGTGACTTCAATATTACATTGTGTTCCCAAGGCACCATTTCAGACTCCGGTCTGCTGCAGTGATCCTTCAAGGCACAGCACAAGCTGGAAGAACGGCACCTCATTTTCAACTGACAGACTATGCAGCCTTCAGAACCCAGAATCGAGTTCAATCATTTCAGACCCGTCCGCCTTCTTCCGCATTCTTTTCCCTCCCGTGCGTCCCATTCGTTCCAAAAACGGATCGTTGGACTCGAAACATGAACTCTCCATTTTCTTAATAGATGTAAAAGAGCTGATGAGTTTTGTTGAGACATTTTGTCTTTTCTTCAGAGAACGTTTTTCCATTGGAGGCTGCAGGAAGCGTCTGATTCCAGGAGAAGGTGTTCAGAGGAGATGATAAGAATGACAAAGGGTTGGACCATTCCCACTGTGAAGGTAGACGAGCCAGCATGGGGCTGTTTATCCAAGTGCAGAGAAGGCTGTGTGAGAAACTGATTAACGTGCACATATTATGAAGAGGAGAGATATGTGTGACAGAAATAAGCATGTTTTGGGAAGTAATAATACGCAGTAGCATAGATTAAAAGCAAGAGACAAGCGATTAAGCGGAGATTTAGAATAAATATTTTCACCCAGACAGTGGTGTTTGTCTGGAAATCATTATCTGAAAGTTTGGTATTGCTAGATGTCAGTAGAATATTTCAGCAGTATGTAGCCAAACACTTGAATAGCCAGAGCACACTTGGATAAGCACCTGGTACTGGAAAGTGTGACGAAGGCAGACATATGTGAGATGGGAGTCCCGAGGCAAAGGCGACCCTGTGTGCTAAAAAAAGGTCTGCTTGCGCGGTTCTGTGGCGCAAGAGAAAGCCCGTTGGATTTCCACGTGATTGCTGAAGTTGTTATTCCAAGATCATCGATTTGCGTCTCACCAGTGTCGTGGTTTAGTTCATGGTTTGATATGTGATCAGACCAGACTTGGCTGTTCCTCTGCAAAACCTGCAATATTGGTGCAGAAACCCAATTGTCTTGAAACGGACCTTGTTTTGTCTCAGAAATGAACAATTTCGATGTCTATTGAAGATAGAGGTCGATTATTATATCTGTTAGCCAATAGGAAACACGATGATGTTGATACGCTGTAAAAAGACATTAATATACTGGCGCAACCATGATGATATCGAATGGCGGGGCGGGGCAAGAGCGGTGCGAAGAATGGCCTCCTCATGTTCCGTCCTGACTGGGCTGTTTCTGGCCCAGGTCTTTAAACACTAACATAATGAGGGAAATGTGAATCTACATCAAAAAATATTAAGGTCGCGCGTGTAACTCTCTGCCCTCTCAGCTGGATTAGACAAATCCTGTCGCAGCTTTAGATCAGAAAGTGGAGATTTCTCACAATTGCTCTGTCAGGCTGAACATAGGCTTCCAGGCGGACCAATAGAACAGGCGTCCACTTGGATTCTGGGGATTCAGGGGCAGACTCGGCCTTTGCGAGGCTGAAATTCTGGCCAAGGTAATGAATGTGAATATCTGGCATTATGAATATTATGGTGGATTCTTGCTACTTTGCACTGTGCCTCACGGGTCCCATAGTGTTTCATTGATTAGCATTGCTGCCTCACAGTCTTGGGTAACTGACAGTGTGGATTTTGTACGTTCTCCCTGTGACTGCATGGGTTTGCTCTGGGTACTCCGGTTTCCTCCCTCAATCCAAAGATATACAGGTCAGGTTAATTGGTCATGCTAAATTTCCCGTAGTGTTCGATGCATCTGCCAAGGGAAATGGGTCTGGGTAGGCTGGGAGGTGTGGACTGGATGGGCCGAAATGACTGTTTCCACACAGCAGGGAATGTAATCTCATCTAAACTGGAATTCAATTAGCTCTTGCATATCATTGTTCTTTGTATACTATTTATGCAAACTATGCCACGTGCTCTTGGATGTTGTGAAGCTGAAGATAGTTGACATTGTGTGCAATGTGGGTCATTGTGTCGTATGAACTTTGCAAAGGAACTTGGTGCAGTGTCAGTGAATCGAATTCTGTGACGAATTGAAACTGATGGAAGGAAAATACCAGTACAGTAGTGACCAAAAATTGCCCGTGATCAACGCAGGAAGCCACGGTAAACTTATATTCAGTAATCCCTCCCCAACTCACCTATTGTACTCTATGCTACTTTCTCCCCAGCCCCACCGGCCTCTAGCTTATCTCTCTACGCTTCATGCTCTCTGCCTTTATTCCTGATGCAGCGCTTTTGCCCGAAACGTCGATTTTTCTGCCCCTTGGATGCTGCCTGAACTGCTGTGCTCTTCCAGCGCGACTTATCCAGAATTATAGTCAATAGCATCTTTTTTTCACCACGTTTTTCTCTGTCCTTTTCCTGAACCTGATGCGACATAATGGATGATCCATAATCAGTAGTACATCCACCTCTGAGTTGGGTTTCAATGCAGGTCCACAGCAAAAAATCGAGTAATTGGATTTATGGTCTCAGTGGCAAGAACAGGAGCCGTTGGACGTACTATGATGTCAGCTCCATCGGGCAATTGATCAGGTTGCCGTGCTTCTAGAGCAGACTAGAAGTGTCTGAACTGCCGATGTTGAGAGGATGATCCACGCCACGTGCTCATTTCACTGATATTGGCCAGGATGATTGCAACATCAGGCTGAGAACAGCTCGTGGACCGAATATTAATGTGCAATAAAGGCTCTTTGGCCCTTGATGTTGCACCCAACGCAATCCTCATCAGAAGTCCAGCTTAACGCCATTTTATCATTATGACTCAAAAGATTATCCCCTGATCATTTAAAAGTCCTAAACGTTGGTGCATCTCCGACTGTTGAATGCTAGGCGTTCTGCACCTTTTCAACTTATTGAGAATAGAACATACCTCGGCGTCTATCACATTCAATTGAAAGCTGTGTGCCCGTGTGCCGACCATCACCATTTGTAAAAAGGTCCTTCACTGTCCACCTTAAGAAAGCATCTGATCACCTTGTATGTCTCTATTAAATCATCTCTCAAACTTCTTCTCTCTGTCATAAACAGCCCCAGGTCCCTCAGTCTTTCCTCGTAAGACTTTCCCTCCAAAAAAGATAACATCGTAGTTAATCTCCTCTGCACCCTTGCCAATGATTGCACATCCGTCCGATGATGTGGCGACCAGAACTGTATGCAATTCCACAATTACGGCCACCAGAGAATTTCTGGAGTGCAACATGCCCTCATGGCTCTGAAACTCAATCCCTTTCCCAATAAATCCAACATTCCGTGCTCCTTCCAAACAAACCTGTCAACACTGGTGGTAACTTTCAGAGTTTTTTGCACAGCAACACCGAGTCTCTCTGCTCATCTTAACCTCCAAGAATATTACTTTGAGCCCAGAACTCTTTCTTCTTGTTGCTGCTTCCAAAGTGAATGATCTCACATTTTCTCACATTAATCTCTATTTGACACCTCTGACCTCAGCTCTGCAGGTTGTTCATGTCCCACTGCAACCTGCAGAATCATTTAACACTGTTGAAATCTCGATTGAGCTTCGTGTCATCGGGAAATTTACAGAGCCATCATTCCATGCCCAAATCCAGATTATTTATAAAAATGACAAACAACAGTGGACCGAAAAAAAACCTTCTGCTATACCACTAGTTTCTGAAATCCAGGGCGAACATTTCCCATCAACTACCCATTCTGTCGTCTTTCAGCTCGCCACTTTCTGATCCAAACCAATAAAAAAATCAATTATATGCCTATCTATTTTATGCAATTGTCTACCGTGGGGAATATTATCAAAATCTTAGTGAAAACTATATCCACCATTTGAATCGCTTCACCCTCATCCACCTAATAGCTCAAATTCTCAAAGAAGCACAAACTACTCTTCACAAAATCGAATTGACTATCCCGAATCAACTTTTTCCTTATTAGATGATCATAAATCCTGTATTTCATAACTTTTTCCAAAACTCGATCTACAACGAAAAAAAGGCTGATTGATCTGCAATTATCAAAGTTTTCTCTCCTCCACTTCTTGGAGAAGGGGTCAATATTTACTAAGTTTGAGTCTTCTCGCACTAATCACATAGAAGCTGATGACACAAAGTTCACAGTTAAGTGTCTCCATCCACGGTTCCCAGAGAATCCTAGGATACATCCCATCAAGCCCAACGGACAGATCTTTTTTCACACTTGGAAGAATTGCTAACACAAACTCCTTACGAACATTAATTTGGTATATTATAATAGGTTGTATCACAATATTCTCCTCGGCAGCATTGCCTTTTTTCAATTGGGACACAGATGAATAGGACCACCTATTCCTATCACCAAAGTGTTCGCTTCCATCCACATCGAACAGATCACTTGGTTCATTACCCTGTGCCAATTCCAACGTGGCTTTGCTTCTTGTTGGCTTGACTATATGCTATGTCAGGAAACCCTCCTGCACACATTAGACAAAAACTTACTGATCAGATTTACTCAGCTTATAAACTTTCCAATCATTATTGGTCAAGTTAAACTTCCCCATAACAACTAACCATTATTTCGCTCCTATTCAGAATCATCTTTGCAATCTTTTCCTCTGCATCTCTGGAATGTTTCAGTGGGCTATTAAAAACTCCATTCACAGTGACCTCCCCTTTCCTGAGTCTAATATCAGACCTTTCTAGCTTAGTAGACTCCGTAGAGTGCTCATCAAATATTCTTTTCAATCCCATAATATTGTCCTTGGCTAATCATGCCACACCACCCCCTCCTTTACCACCTTCCTTGTTCTTCCTGAAAAATCGAAACTGCAGTACGACGAACTCCCAGTCCTTTCATTTCTCCATTCATGTCTCTGAAATGGCCACAACGTCGAACTCCTAGTTAACCACCCATACTCTAAGTTCATCTACCTTATTCCAGATACTCCTGGCGATGAAGTAATCACCTTTCGAACAATCTTCATCCTTGCCAGTACACTCTTGTAAACCTGAAAACCTATTTATGTCCTCACTACTCAAAACCTCCTGTAAACCTGAGCTGCAATTCATGTTCCCATTGTGCTGCTGAATTCGCTTAAACCCTCCTGAAGAGCATTAGCAAATTATCCCCCCCCAACCCCTCACCACCCCCAGAATATTGGTTCTCCTGTGGTTCAGGTGGAAACCATCCTAGTTGTAGAGGTACTACCTACTTCATAATAAGACCCAATTGACCAGGTATCCAAATCCCGCCCCCTGTATCATCCCGGTAGCCTTATGCTCAAATGCTCTCTACCTATTCTTCATACCTGCACGACGTGTCATGGGTAACAAATCAGAGAGAACAAGTCTGTTTGATCTAGATCGAAGATATCACTCTGGCTCACTGAATTTCAGCCTTATATGCCTTTTCTTAACAATGTTGTTGTTTCATATGTGGACCATGACTTGGGACTGCTGCCCCTCTCCCTTAAGAATCGCACAAACATTACATACCCTGGGAGCTGGGAGGCAACATACCAATCATAAGTGTGTCCCCACCCACTGAATTTGCAATCTGTTTCTCTCACGATGAAGTTTCCAAAAATAATGCTCTCTTCCTGCCTCCCCATCTGTTTTGAGCAACAGGAACAAACTCTGTGCGAGAGACCTGTATCCCATGTTTTACCCCTCCTAAGTCATTCCCCCTCAAAAGTATCAATAACGGCATGCTATGCTTATAACCGAGGAGCACGAACACAGTGGATGCATGCACTGTCTGCCAGTTCCCTCTTTGTTTACCGACTGAAACCCATCGATTTTTTCTTGTACCTGAGGTGTTATGGCCTGCCGAAAACTCATCTCAATTATCTCCTCAGTCTCCCGAATGAGCCAACGTCCAGCTCCAGTTTCCATAGACACTTACCAAGAAACTAGAGAAGGATGCACTTCCCACAGATGCAGATACCTGGGACATTACTAGTGACTCTTGCCTCCTACAGTCTACAGGAAGAACATTCATTTGGCTGACCATCAATTCCCAATGTTCTGAATTCTTACACACCCACACACACACCGACACACACACACACACACACACACACACACACCGACACACACACACACACACACACACACACACCGACACACACACATACATACACACCGACACACACACACACATACATGTTGCAATAGAACGTTGAATAAAACAGCATTCACTCTAATGATCTAACTTCTGATTTTGGGGTGTGGCCTGCCCTTGGGAAATGCCTCCGTTACTTATGACCACACAGAAATATTCCCGAGAAGAATATCCAACTCTCAATAGAGATACAGGAGTGATGTTTGAGATGGATTCGATTTCTCAAAACGCTCATCATACACTGTGTTAAATTGTGGAAAGGACGCTTATATCGATTCATGTTATTGCAATTGCTTTTAATTCATACAGGTTATGAAAACAATACAAAAAGAATGACAGTTATCTCTTTGGATATTTTCAATGTTGTTGGAAAAACTGGAATCGAAATGATATTTTATTTAAAATTGCTACTGTGAAGCTTAGAGAATTCAAACAGGAATGTGTTTCGAGTCTTGTCATGGGATATTTTTAGGTGAGGTATGTGAGCAGCAAATTCACTCAATACCTCCTCTGTGATTGCAGCCAAATGTCCAATGCAACAGATGAAAAAAATGTTGCGTTTCTCAACAGGTCAGTTCCAACTCACTATGGCCTAATTTCCCTTTGATTCTCGCCATCGTCTAATAGATTAGGTGAGTGGGGATATCAGGATCGTAATGGTCAACTGAGACGTTGCGAGAATTAATCCCACGCTGTTGGGAACACTTTGTATCGTAAAACAGTTATGCAGCAGACTGAGCTAACCAGCTTCCCTTTAATGCTGAGCTAATTCAAACAGCTCAGTTATTTTAAAATTTATAGAAGTTCACTTAGATCGAGCTGCTAAACCGTTCATAATAATTTTCACATTTAGTCGTATTCAGTTGTATGTGTTATACAATTTCTTTCCAATTAACGTTAACCAATTAGACAGTGTGTACTTAACTCAACCCCATCCCTACAGAGCAGACCCTCTGTCCCCGTTAAATTCATTCCTTGTGTGTCTGTACGCGCCTGAAATTACTTTTCTCTGAAAAAAAGGAATAATTCCCAATTTCAAAAACATTATAATGAAAAAAAAGCCATACTCCAAACCTTTCTTTATCATTCATCACTGGTTTCGAAGTTGTAAACTCCAGTTGTAGAGACATCTGTATGAGGAAATTTTCTTCCTGTTCACTCTCACCAAATTCACATCATCTGGAAAATTTCCGTAAGGACACAAATCACTTTTTCCTGGTTTCTGGCCACGCGATCTATTTGTCTGCTCCACCTCCCCATGCAACCCCGCCTTGTCTTTTCTAATGGCTTTCTCCCGCAGGATCTCAGTAGATTCCTTTTCAATGTTTATATTTCCAAGTAAACGCTGTTCATTCTTCCTGACGTCTTCTGATTCCAGGCATATCCCTCCATGTGTTTCACCAGGTCTTTATATCCCAGTAAAGTCCGTCTTCAGAAAGAATGCTGTGTCCAGTTCAACACAGGCAAACCCACTCTAATGGTGTATAATGCCATTACCAGTGTAGGGAGGATGGAGCTATTTCAGTCACAGTTGATTCGGTTGTTTGTCGCATATTGGATCAATCCCTCACGGGGAAGACACTGTTATTCCTCACTTTTCCCCCTTCTCTGAAAATTATGACTGGATAAACAGGCAAAGTCTTTTCCCAGAGATGGGATGGTCTAGCACTAGAGGGCATAGGTTGAGGGTGCGAGGGATATGATATAAAAGAGGCCTAAGGGGCAACCTCTTCACACAGAGTGCGGTAGTGTATGGAAAGTGCAGCCAGAGGAAGTGGTGGAAGTTGATGCATTTGCAGCATTTCACAGACATTTGAATGGGTATATAAATAGGAAGGATTTGGACGGGGATGGGCCAGGTACTGACAGGTGGGACAAGATTGGTTTGGGATATCTGGTCGGCATGGACGGGCTCGACCGAAAGGTCTGATTCCATGCTGCACAAGTTCAGAAATAGGCCATTTAATGCAACAAATCCACACCGACCCTCCAGGAAATAGCCCTCCAAAAACAATTCCCTAGCTTATGACTCTCCATTCGCTCCTGAAGTAGTCACCTTACCTACAGTTGACCGAGTTGGAGTCAAAGTAGGCCTCTGGCGCTGTAAGGCAGTAGCGCTAACCAGTGAGCCACTGTGCGGTCCTGCAGCAAAATTGCAAGTCACATGCGAACGCGTGTGAAATGCAATCCCTATCAAAGATGCTCTACTTCTGTTGTTTTCCCTGACAGGAACAATAAATCCTGATTCCATGACCAGAAAATGAACCCAAACCACAATGGTGGAAACGCTGAATCAAAAAACGCTAATCGACCAGGATGCACGGCTTTTGCAAATGCATCTTCTGTGAACATAATAGCTTTGTTTATCTGCGATGAGAAGTTTCTTCCAAAAAAAAGATGTTCGTGACACACGTGGTTTTACAGCATAGTATAATACACGATGTCAGTTCCACTCATCAAACATCCATACATTCTCATTTCCAGTTTGCAGTGTTTAGCCCGCAGTCTGGCGTCTGAAGTGTTCATCTCAATGATACTTTCCCTGCAAACCATTAACCTCAAATGTAACAACATATGGGAGTGAAGTCGGATTCGGTTAGATATGTTCATGACCCAAAAGAGAACTGAACCTCATTTTCACCTATAAAGGTAAATATACAAACAAATCTGGCGAGAGTGACAAAGGCCTCAGGAGAGACCGACTTCATGAGGAATTTCACCATTTGGCTTCTTCTTTCTTCACTTTAGAGTTTAAAACCAGAGCCTGTTTACGTAAGCAAAGGTGTTATCAGGCAGTCGGCTGCCATTGGAGGACAGGCCCAGACATGAAGAATTGATACATGCTGAAAGTAAACCTCCTGAGGCAGCGTGGCTTCCTGTGATCTTGCAGCCTCCTGCCTGTTTACTTCGTAGTTGTTTAGTCACTACATAAGGAACAGAATCATTAATTCGCTTATCCGTACGTTTCCTCTGCCACTGTTTCCACGTTGCTCCACGGCTTCTCCAGTCACATGTTGGTCTCCCTGCCTAACTGGAGCATTCTTCGGGTCAGCTGCGTGTTATTCTCATGTTCATCGAAGTGAAACTGCAAACTCAAACAGATTAGCCCTGGAGAAAATGGCTTCACGTTTTTTCATCAGAAAGAATTCTGAACAACAGTGAGAAAGCACGCTCGGATGTTTGCTGCAGTATATGAGCGAAAACGCCGCAAAGTCCCAGTGGGACTCGAGCTCATGGCCACTGGCAAACAAGGTTCGAGCTCTAATGACTGAGCTACAGAGCCATGTGAGAAAGTAGCGCTTTTATATTGACATAACAATGATGACCTCTCGCAGAACAAACTCCATCAACCGAGGTTTGTGATGCAAACTGAGATTTGTCGTGTAAAATACTACTTGAAACCTACTTGTTTGATCATTTGTTTGATATAACACTTTGTCAGATTCGCAATATCTCGTTATACGACTGCGATCAAGATGTGCTTAAACTCCAGTCAGAGGAAAGCCTTTGAATTTACATTATATGAAAGGCACGATGCAGTATTGATACAATGTTACTGACGTTGATTTGAGCACGCATCAATTTTTCTTCTTCACTTGGTGAGTAACTCATTTCCTAATGGCATTATGAGATCTCCTTAATGAAGAGATTTCATGCTTTATGGCTTTTATACATGAAATTTCGGGCGATAGGCAAAAAAGAGTTAAAATCAAGTATGATCAAAAGGTTGGAATTCGAGGAAATGCAGATGTTTGAGACAGCATTAATTAAACAAAATCTTGGATGTCGGATTCCCTAACTGGGATGGCATTTAGTGACCACCTCTAATTGTTCTTGAGTGGGCTGTAGGACATTACAACGATAGATGGAGCGGAGACAGTGAAAAGATTTGAATAAACTGACGAAAACTTTGATAATTAGCAGAGCCGTGATGGATGAACAACCCCTGTTGTGACTTCTCCCACGGGCATCGGATTTGTTCGAAGAACTCAGCATTGCATCATTGGGTGTACAGTCCGCAACTTCATCCCTTCCACCATGTGGGAGCTCGTGTGGAAAGGTAAAGCTGCGAAAGCAGCAGCACACGGTTGTGAAAATAGGCGGTGCTAAAAGGTCATTCAGATAAGTCACAACAAAACACCCTACAGCCATCAAGTTCAAGCTTGCATAGAGGCAGAGGGCGTGAGACCAGAGTAGAGTGGGAATATGAGTGGATGAATGGAAATGCATTAGGATAGTTTAGACCAAAGGAATGGAATAGAGTTTGAGCTGCAGAAGAGCAGAGACGTCGAAGAGCCGAATGATGTTAATAGGCTACAAGTGTGCAGACTTGGGGAGGTATCTCACCAGGGTCATGACGTGACTCGCTCAGACTCAGACAATTGTCAAGGAAAAATTGAGACAACGGTGAGGCAATTTCTACACCAACGAGGCCAATGCTGTCTTCCAGAGCATCTCATCCACTGCCAGCAACTCCACACTCAAGACCCACCCCTCCAACTACGACAAAGGTAGAATCGCCCTGGTCATTACCTGCCACCTCACCAATCTCCGTTGTCATAATATCATCCTCCACCATTTCCAGCACGTGCAAACAGACTCCACCAGCAGACATGTATTCCATTCCCCACCACCAGCCGTTTTCTGTGAAGATAATTCCCTCAGTGACCCCCTTGTCAGCTCCATGCCACTCACCAAACGACCCTCCCCTCCAGGCACCTTCCCATTCCATCACAGGATTTGCAAAATCCACCCACACCTTCGCTTTAACTCTGTACAAATACTCAAATGATTCTTTCACATCCATCAGAGTTTTATTGCAAATCCACACATGACATTTTCTCTATCCGTTGCTCCCAATGAAGTCTCATTTACATTGGAGAGACAGGATGCCTAATTGGAGAGCGTTTCAGAGAACATCTCTGGGACACCCACACCAAGCGACATCACTGCCTGTGGCCGAGCACTTTAACTCTCCCTCCCACTCAGGCAAGTACATACAGGTCCTGGACATCCACGATCGCTATGCTTTTACCACCCGACCAGCAGGAAGAAGGCTTCATCTTTCACATTGGAGCCGTTCAACCACACGGCATCAATGTGGACTTCAATATATTTCTCATTTCAACTCCGCCATCTTATCCCAGTTCGATCGTTTCATGTTGGCACCGCTCTCATGAACTTTCCTATCTGTCCATCTTCCTTCTCGCCGATCCATTCCACTCTGCTCTCTGATCTAACACCATTACCCCAGCTATTACACACTCAGATACCTTGCCTCCTCCTATTTGTCTTTCGACCACCTCGGCTCACAAACCTCTTTCCAAATGAAGGACTCCTGCCTGAAACGTCGATTCTCCTGCTCCTCGAATGCTGCCTGTCCTGCTGTGCTTTTCCAAGATCACACTCTCTACTCAATTGCGAGACAGTGGATTTGTGTTGGGTAATGAAGACAGAGGCCTCAGTTTTGCATGATTCAATTGTAGGAAAGGTCTGCTCCAACAGGTTAATAATTCAATCCTCATTTCGGCTTTGGAACAATGCGGTAGATTAGCAGGCATGTGAGTTTGAAGCCTGCCAGGCTTGCTCCTGAACCAAGTGGAAAGCTTAACTGCCATCTCTGCATCGTCATCAAGCGCATTATCCACACTCTGACATTGTGCTCGTGCGTTCTTAAGGTTGGCATTCTGCAGACGGACATGACCAAGTTGAATAACCAGGAAAGATAGCCACCTTTACTGCTTCATTCCAATGATCCACTCTTTGTGCAACGGCAAGTTTTGTAACGAAAAAACTTTCATACTCATAAAACTTCCATTCACTTTATGTCTACTCAGCCATTCAATGGGATCTCCGCTCATCTGATGTAGTTCAAATTCACTTTACTGATTGTGCTCCATTAGAGGTGATAAACTAATGCCTAATCACAACATCGTAGTCCAGCTAATTTTCGAAATTTCAGAGTATTTTAACGACCTGTGCGAGTTTACAAGAAATTGAATAAAATGAAATGAGCAAAAAAATCCCTTGCTGCCCAGAGCAGCTTTAGTTAAATGAGAAAGTTCAGAGAGCGAAAAAATTACCCCCATTTCTCTCTGTGCAGATGTACATAGAAGCTGCTCCAGGAAAAGTTAGAAATGCCAGCTTGATGTCCCAATGCTCCCTGCTTCGTGTCAATGGAAGTTGCTGCAGTGCAGTTTGGAGCTCCCAGCCTCATGCGACGTATACCACCTCAACAATAGCTGTTCCATGCAACGTTGGAACTCTCAGTCCCTGGCATTTCATGTGACTCTATACTTTCAGAGAAATACTTCACACTCACTGATGTCACTGCTGAACCCGTATCCACTAGCTCATCCCCGTCCACATTTCCAGTTTAGTTTTCTCTACTGCACCACACAGTTTCTTGTCCCACGCCTGAAAACTGATATGATACGATATTCCACAGCAGTGGTCACTTCCTTGAATGAGGAAATTGGAAAGTAGCCGATGGTAAACTGCATTTCTTTTGCAGAAATGCATTCCAGCAATTCTCTGTGCTATTTCCTGACGCTTTCATTTTCTGGAAAGTATATCAATCTTCCCTTTCAACAAACTAAGTGATGAAATATCCATCGGCTCTGGAGATACTGAAGTTAACCATTTAGCCCACCATGAGCTTGCATGTCTCACTCACTGTCTGTCAAGCATTCCTACTGTTCATGTGGTCCTATTCCTAACATATCCTCTGCCACTATCTTTACTATTTTTTGCATCATGCTATTCCATGTGATGCCGGTATCGTGCAGTGGTTAGCGATTTTGCATTGTGGCAGCAGAAAGATCATCTCCAATTTGACTTACAGTATTGTCATTTGTTACCGTTTTATGCAGAGGAAGACATGCTTAACAAATGCATGATGGAATCAATCTTTTCTAACATGAAAATATTCGTCGAGGTGGTGAGGCCCTGTCACATCTCTACTTTCTATGTATCAGGATTCAAACCCACCCATTCTCGGAGATTTCTCCCCATCCCATGATCAGTAACCCTGCTTTAGTTCCATCCTCCAATTTCACTGAGGCGTTTGGCAATCAAGCACTGGCATTGACGCTGTTCTGTCTGTGCAGCTGCAGTCAATGTTCTTGTACGAACGTGACCCAAACTGACAATTAGGACCTTACAATCAATCGATCCATTTATATCCTGCTGTTGTGAGATCAGTGCTCATTTCGGAATTTTTATTGACATGTACCAGAAATCACTGGAACATCAGGCTCAGGAAAAGGACACAATGCAGTATTCAGCAAACGATTTTTTAAAAAACGATCAGTTTCCCTATTCAAATCGCAATGGAGAAGCGGAGATTGTGAGGAAACATTATTTAAATTTGCAAAACAATCAGAGTTAAGGCAAGTTCGGCTGAAGGAAATGTTTCTTCTCGGTCAAATACCAAGGGGTGTAGACTAAATGTGTGATGCAGAAAGTTTTCAGTCGACAAGCAGCAAATAATTTATCCACCGTTGTGGTGGATAAATCTGCAAATCATTGCGATGAAATCAACACAAACTTCAGAGGCATTCAGTCTGTATTTGTGATGCTAAGGCATATAGGGCAAAGGGATGGAAAAAGGAATGAGGACAGTCAAGCAGTTGTTTCTTCCAAGAACGCGTCCAACGCGTTGGAGAGTTGCCACTCTACGTGCGACTGACCGCAGTACACATCCTTGGTCGTGTCGTGGTTCTGAATTGCCACTTTTACGACTGCGGCCCGGGGTCAATTCCTAGTAAGGGCAGTTTTGTTCAGCATCAACAACATGGGCATCTGTGATCGGATTACTTTCAATGCTTCGAATCAAACAATGTATCTACGAACATCAGAGTCAACGTCCCAGCCTCTTAAAGAATGAAAAGGTGCCTCGGCACTCCATGAACCAACATGAGACTGAGATATTTATTTTGTTTCCTTTCCATTTCGAGAAGCCACAGCGAGTGGTTCGTTGGCTCTGTGAAATTGAAAAGTGCGATTCGCAGTGTGTGGGAATATTTGGTTTTCCTCTCTTCTGATGACACTGCAACATTGTAATGTTCTCCGGGATGTGTACTGAAAGAGGTTCTCGTGTCTGTAAATCAGGAGTTCAAACTTCATCTCGGCTTCAGAACAATGAGGAAGATTAGGTTGTGAGTGCAACGAACACCTGCTTTCACCTCGAGCTAGAGAGGAGTGAAGTTCCCACATTCTCAATCCTGTGCCTTGACTGAGGCACAACGACTCTCAGGTCAAAGCACCATCAGTCGACTCGCGCGATCTCTCTCTCTCTCTCTCTAATGAGACAGCAGGCCTGGGAATATGTGAACTTTGATTTCGAAGCTTTATTTTTATATATGAAAAGGAATAATTGACAATCTATCTGTATGCGGTCCCTCATGGAAGAGTGCAGACGTCAGTGAGAGAAGTCTTCACTAAGGTGGAGATTGATAGAGCTGACTGAGATTATGTTCCGAAAACTAAATAGAAGAAATGACACTGATATGAAGCGCGAGCAGAGTACAACGAAATAGGGAACATAATTTAACGGGATGACAAGTACTTAAAAAGCATTTGCAGGAACTGCAACTGCTTCTCACTCCTGTCAGACACAAAGAAAACTGGGAATGTGGCCATGTCATGGCTAACTAGGGATATGAGGGCATAGCACTGCACTCAAGAAGAAGGCTGACGCGGACGCTGAAATTAGCAGCAGGCATTAAGACGGGGATCAGTTCAGATGTCAGCACAAGATGAAGAAAGAATTAATGCAGAGCGAAATCTCGCTTGACAGTAAACTTGAGAGAAGCAAATAATGAATTGTGAAAGCTCTTGAAGTTAAACGAAGGGAGAAGGAAACGATTATTGAAAACAAATCCCTTACAATGAGAAAAAGTGGATGTAATAATGTGGGATAAATATATGGCATGCCAAAGAAATATGTATATTGGTTCTGTCATCACAATTGATGACACAAGTCATATTCCTAAAGTGCCGGGAAGAAAAAGGGAAATGGTGTTTTGGAAATTGATGAGATTAAAATACAATAAATTCCACCAACTGCGTATCAAACACCAGTGTACTTAAAGTGACCCTAAATGCAGCGAAGGCGTTCTGTAACTAGAGTGTGGAGTCTAAACAGAGTAAATTCATTGTCATATCTCAATATTCTATCGACTCTGAAACAATATCCATGGCTTGGAGGTCAGTTATTGTGACCCCACTATTTATAAAAGGGAGTAGCGAGAAAACATGGAATGACAGAAAAGTTAGCCTCACAATGGAAAACTGTAACTGATCAGAGCCAGTATAAATTTACTTCACTAAAATAGGAAAGGAGATATTGTCTTCTTGTACACAAACCGCTGAACGTAAGCATGCAGGCGCAGCAGCAGCTGAGGAAGGCAAATGGTGTGTTCGCCTTTGAACTTAAAGGATTTGAACACAGGAGAAGGGAAGACTTGCTGAGATTGTGCAGGATCTTATTGACACCACAACGGAGAGTGTTGTGTGCAGTTTTGGAATCCTTATCTGGTAAAGGATGTTCTCTATCCGGAGACTGCGTAACAAAGGTTTACCAGACTGATCGATGGCATGGCAGGACTGACGTATGAGGACAGAATGGATTCGTCAGGATGAAAATCACTCAAGTTTAGAATGATGAAGAAAGGAATAAAATTCTAATAGTTACACATAAGGTAAATGCAGGAAGGATGTTTTCAATAACCAGGGCGTCCAAACCATAGAATGTGGGGAGGTGGAGTCACTTCTAAGAATAACCATTTAGTAACCATTTAAGACTGAGATAAGGATTTTATTTTTTAATCAAATACTGGTTACTCATGTAAGATTTGCTGCCACAGAAAGCAATTAAAGCCAGAACGTGCAATGTTGACAAGCTGAAGATATCAGTAGTTTTGAGGGCAAGAGGTATCAAAAGGAGCAGGCCTAAAGAGGTCGCAGGAAGGATCAACCAAGATCATATGAATTACGGAGAAGGATCAAATATCACAATAAGCCAGTCCTGTTCTAATTTTTCATATTTCCATTCTGTTAAAGGTGGGATGTAAAGACCAATTGTTTTTAACTGACACAGGTCTCAGTGACACATTATCTAGATGTAAAAAATAATCCTGTAAATATTTACCAAACAGCAATCTTGGAGCAATTTTAGCATACGGACTCAGCAATTCGAGGAGGTGCAAAGTAATGTTTGAGGTTCGTACACTGGCTGTTCTGTATCTCAATTTCAAACCAGTTCTCAAATTACTGAATGTTCTGATAAAAGCGACATAGTATGTATAAAATACGTAAACGTCTTTAAATCGTTGCTGGTACTGGGTGGAGGGAGTGTTAGGAAAGGGTGTGGAAGTGGAGCAGTGAGAAAACAATGAGTCGGGTTTTGGTTGAGGGATTGGCAACGAATGACCCCAAATTCCAAAACTTCTGAGACCCGCTATCCTGCTCAGGCGTTCTGTCCCTCCCCTTCCTGCTCCATTATTTCCGCCTGTAAAACATTTACAGCAAGGTAAGGGACAGAGGTGCTCATGGGGTACACTTTCACATCAATCCCCGTCACGATTACACAGCTAAAGGTCTCCCAACAAGACCAACTCTTCATGAACCAAAACAATGATTTCAAACAATATCGTTTATTTTCAGCTCTATTCACACTAAAGATAGATAAACCAACAGTGACCTGATAAATTAAAAACAGGATAAAACTGAACCAGGAATAGCGGCGGCTGACTGGGTTCTGTTTCTGGGAAGAAGACTCAGACTCTCTTTGGCTGAATTGGCGAGCCCAGAGACTCTGTGTTTGGGTCCAGAGTCATATAATGACCAAACATGAAACCTCTAACTGGGCTCCAGCACCTGGCGGTCCCTCCCCTTTAGTCCTTACTCACTGGAGACAACAACATTTTGTTCCAATGATCACTCGCTGAAAGCATGCTCAACAATCATGTTAACTCTATGCATGCAGCAGGACCTCTCCCAACTAATGACGTATAATGTCCAACAGCGAAGAAAAGGGGGTCCTACAGGACCAGGCTGGAGTCACTGGTCCTCCACACAGTCAGAGAAACTCATGGGCGCGCTGGGTGCACTGAACAATCATAGAATGTTATTGGGCTAAACTAATCTATACAGAACTCCCACATCCCAACGCTCAGTCAAAGTTCGCTTGAAAGATTCTTCCAGTTCAAAACACAATTGTTAATGATGACTCTGTTCCCTTTCCCGCAGGTAAAAGTGAGGACTGCAGATGCTGGAGATCAGAGTCAGCATGAGAGCAGTGCTCAAAAAGTACAGAAGTTCATGCAGCATCCGAGGAGCATGAAAATCGAAATTTCAGGCAGGCACACTTCATCAGTAACATTTCACGCAGCCAATTTATGATCAATATTGCTACTATCCCTTATATTCCTTCATCCCCAGATTTCGGGCACAATGGTCTCACAGAACTTTCGTCTTATGATTTGCCAATCTATATTTATCTGATCGTTTTAGATTAGCTTCATGAAGACTTCTTCTTACCTCAACAAAAAAAGCAGACATTTCACCGCAATTTTCTATGAACAATTCTATGTTCGCTTTACTGAATGAAACACGCATTTTTTCACGTAAAACCTCATTTTGTCTGGTATGACCGTTTGTAACGTCTTTCACACAGCTTTAAACGGCAATCCTTTCAGTATTGAATTAATTGACAAACTGTTTCTCATGGCAAACTGACAGCGTGCATACCTTTTGTAGATGAGGAAATATATCTGAATGAGTTGTGACTTGGACATTAGTTATTGTGAATGCAAAGTAAATACAATCAGATTGTGATTGTGTTGAGATCTACCACCCTTTCAGAAGCTGCGAGACAAGCTGAATACTTCCAGCGTTTTCTGTTTTTCTTTAAATATGTATCAGTTTGCCGGTTTTTTGCTTCTGCACAAGTTCTTGGGACAAAAGGTATGAAAAGTTGTGGGTCGAAAACAGGAGCAGTCGCCTCTTTCAATCATGCAACTCCCAGCTCTTCCTCTGCTTTTGTAGTTTTGTGAAAGCACTAACTAGCTTTAATATTGGATTTTAATGATAATCTAAGTGTTTACATGTTATTCTTGCTGCCCAAATATGGAATAAAACAATACATCAATTTTGAACAATTTCACGACTTATGTTTGCATGTCCAGGTCATAATTCTACACTTAAGAAGAAGGCAGCATTACATATTGGTAACAATAAATGCTCACAATTTGCAGGCCATGGCTGTCAGAGCACGTAATCCAAATTATGAGACTTCCAGGGACGGTCTCTGTTTCTTTCACCCTGAAAACTGTCTAATTCGGCATTACAGTCTCCCATCCTTCTGCACATGCTCCCTTCAGTTCTGTCTTGATTTTATTACGACTGTTTTCTAATACATGGGCTATTCAATCATCTATAGTGTTGCAATTTCAAAAGAATGATAATCCTTCTCTCAGAGCACACTGCCTCCGTAGCTCAATGCATAGATCGGGGAGGAACATGGACAAATGAAAGGCTGAATGCTTCATTTCTTTGCTGTAATCAGACTCTGGTGTTCAAATTTGAAATGAAACAAAATAAGCCAATTGAGTGCAATCCTACTTTCTGGCTGATATCCCCTGAGGCCACAGTCACTTGTCCAGAACGTGTCTGTGTGTTTGCCTCTGTAAGTGAAATGGGGTTCAGATCACCGAGGGAGTATAAACTCAGGTTATCCATCTTAAACTGCAGTCGCATACATTGTAAAACGTGACTGGGTAATAGCATTGCGACTAGTGCTTGAAACATTTAGGAACACAAGGGGACATACCAAGAGTTGAAAACTTGGATGACGGGCCTCTTTCCGTTCTGTAAACAGTCGATGACTTGCTCAAACGTATGACCTGATAAATAAAACGCCATATGCATTGTCATTAAGAAGCAGTCCAACAGCTTGGGAGGCAGCACTTGTGGTGTATTGGTTATGACTGGGTGTTTTCCTCATCGCGGCCAGAGTTGGGGCCTGATCAGGGAATCAGGTTTTATTTTTCCTGACTGATAATAGCGAGAGTGGAGCAGCTCTGATGGGAATGCTTTCAATGTCTCAGAGCAGTTAATGCCTCGAGAACATCAGAGTTCACGTCCCTGCTCCTGCAAGAAGGGGAAGGTACCTTGACAGTTTCTGCTCAGTCGGTCGGTCCACCCTTCATTCCCCTCTCACATAGTTTCTAAAGATTCTCAGAGTTGAAACGGGCTCTGTTTAATTGTTTCATTTACACTCACACTGGTTGCACGTATTGGGTTGTTTGAAATTGATAATTTGCTCAAGAGCAGCGTGCGAGACGATTCTATCTTCCCCTCCTCTGACAGTACTGTGAGGTTGACTCTGATGTTCTCAGTTGCATTCATCGATTGGAGACATTAACCGGTAGATTAAAAGTGCCACAAATAATTCCAAACAGAATGAAACTCTTTCAAGTATTCTGCCTGCAAAATACTCAGAAACTGCTCATTTTTTAGAGGTATTTCGGAAAACCATGTTTAAGAAGATAAACAACTTGCTTTGCAAGATGGTTCTAATGAAGATCTCAATTCTTTTGAACCGTTCGGTGGAATTGTGTTGATCATTTTAATACTTTGTATTACCACACCGACCCCTTGTTTAAAAAACGAATCTGTTAAACAAAGAATTGCGGTATAATCGACAATACTTACAAGTGGACAATAGATTGAAGGTGGGCATGCATTCATATCAATAGTTCAGACATCCCAGCATTTCAAAGATTCTTCCTCCAGCAGATCAGGAATTCAAAGCGCATTTCGGATTCGGGACAATGAGTTTGTAAGTGTAATGAAGAGCGGCAGTGTTTTTGAGACAGTGAATAGTCGAATGAACAACCTCCAGATTTGCAAATAAGCAAATCATTAAGCCACTGATTCAAGTGCGATTGCTGCAGTTCTGTGATGATATCAGGACCAGGAGAAACATTTGTTACCGTTCACTGGGTGAACAACTAGTAAATATAATCAAATTCATCACTTCACTCCAATTGATCTCACATTGTGAAGCGGACAATTTCGCATAGGAAACACACTTGATCTCATCAAGCTTTCATTCACCCTGTGCTTGTGCAGCCATTCAATGAGATTACCACTGAACTGATAAATTTAACTCTAGTTTCATGCTTTTACTCGATAGTTCGAGGTAAACTTGTGCTGAAAAAGAAGTTGTGTATTCTCATTAATTTGGGAGTTACGTGGCCGTACCACTCAGTTTCTCTGAATGGTAACTGAGAATATGTGATAGTTGTCAGCAGTGGTTACTTCCACATGTGAGGTAACTGGTGAAGTAAATGATGTTAAACTTCCTTATTACTGAAGCATGCATTTCAACAATATCCTAGGCTATCTATCGCTCTTTGATATTCCCTATAAACAAATAAGGAGGGGGATTATTAAGTCAGAAGTAATATAAAGGAAGACTGTAACATTTTCCTTCGATATATAAAGTACAAATGAGCGGCAAAAGTGGACATTGGATTGCTGGAAAATGATACTGGGGAGATAGTAGTGGGGAACGAGAAAATGGCCAACGAGCTGAATAATTACTTGGCTCAGTCTTGGCGGTAGAAGACACGAGGAACACCTTAAACATTCAAGAGATTGAGGGTCTAGATCTGAGTATGTTGGCCACTACAATGGAGAACATGCAAGAAAAATTGAATGATCTGAAGGTGGTTAAATAATCTTGAACAGATGGACTACATCCTAGTGTTATGAAGGAGATAGCTGAAGAAAGAATGGAGGTGATCGTGGTGATCTTTCAGGAATCACTAGAGTAATGAACAATCTCAGAACACTGGAAACGCACTAATGTGACATCCCTCTTTAACGGGTGAATAAGGAAAAAGACAAAAGGTCCACAATGAATAGCTTAAACACGGTCGTGGGTAAGATCCTGGAATCCATTGTGAAGGACAAGATTTCTGAATACTTGGAACTGTTTGGAAAAATAGTACAAAGTCACTATGGTTTCATCAAGGGAAGGTCATGCTTGAAAAATCTGTTGGAATTCTTTGAAGTGAAATTGAGCAGGCTTGACCCAGCACTGCCAATGGATATTGTCCACCTGGACTTCAAGAAGGCCTTTGACAATCTGTCACACAGGAGATGACTGAGTACGATAAGAACCCCTGGTGTTAGAGGCAGGGTAGTGGCATTGGTAGAAGCTTGGCTGTCTGGCAGAAAGGAGAAAGTGAGGACTGCAGATGCTGGAGATCAGAGCTGAAAATGTGTTGCTGGGAAAGCGCAGCAGGTCAGGCAGCAACAAAGGTGCAAGAGAATCAACACACCCGCCTCATTCCCGAAGAAGGGCTTTACCCAAAACATCGATTCTCTTGCTCCTTTCATGCTGCTTGAACTGTCTGGCAGAAAGCAGAGAGTGGGGATGAATTGATCCTTATCACGTTGGCAGCCGGTGACAAGTTGTGTTCCACAAAGCTCGTGTTGGAATCGTAGCTTTTTACATTAAATATCTAGATGAGTGAATTGAGGGCCCTCTGACTACATTTGCAGGCGATAAAAAGATAGAAAAATGGACAGGTCGTATTGAGAAGGTGGAGAGTCTGAAGAAAGATTTCGACATGTAAAGAGATTGGCAGATGCCTTCCAATGTGGGAAAGTGTGAAGTCATGAACTTTGGCACGAAGAATAGAGGCATTGTCTATTATTAGAATGGTGAGAAAAAATTCAGAAATCAAGAAGGACTTGAGAGTTCTGGTGCAGGGTTCTCTCAAGGTAAGCTTGCAGGTTGTGGCAGTGGTTAGGGGTGCAATTGCATTTATTATTGATGGCATTTATTACGAGAGGAATCGAATATAAACAATTGTATACTTTTCTGCTCAGGCCACATTTGGAGCATTGTGCATAATGTTGAGCGTCATATATCAGGAACGATGTACTGGCCCTGGAGCGTGTTCACAAGATCTTCACGACAATGCTCATAGGGATGAAAAGCTTATCGTATGAGGCATGTTTGAGGGCTCTGGGTCTATGCTCGATAAGGTTTAGATGAATGAGAGGGATTGAAATGGAATCATGCAAAATACTGAATGATCTGGACAGAATGGATGTTGGTAAGATGCTTCCATTGTACGAGCACCCGAAGGCACAGCCTTAGATGAAAGGGAACACCTTTTAGAACAGTGATGAGGAGAAATGTCTTTAACCAGAGATTGGAGAATTTGTAAATTTATTGCCACAGAAGGCTGTGGGGGCCAGATCATTGAGTATATCTGAGACGAAGTTAGATAAGCTTTGATTATCCCAGGGATCAAGGGTTACAAGGAGTATGTCAGGGAATGGGTTAGAGGAAACTGTCAGCGATGATTGAATGTTGGTGCAGACTCGATGGGCTAACTGGCCTAATTTCTGCTCCTATGTCTGATTGTCTTATGGTCGAACCCTCAAGGAGGCATCTTGTATCTATGAGAATATGGATTCAAGTTCTTCATGAAGGTCAGTAGCTGGACGGAATAGTTAACTGTTTTAGAATGAAAGCATTGTGTCTGCTGTCGGGATGGTGGACAATATGACATTCAGTGCAGGATCACACACCAAGTGCACTGTATTAATGTGGGAGAGTTTTTTTCAAAACCTGGAACTCTCTGTCTCTGTCAATCACCGTGAGGAGTGGGGGTTGGGGTAGGAGGGCGTAACGTCCTCCCAGGCACTTAAACTATCCTCAAGCATGCATCCTGAGTGAAAGAATAGTCATGGAATTGATCACATTCTCATTGTCTGTTTAGAATATAATGCGTGATTGCACATCCCACCCACTGTTCAATGCAATTACCTCACATTCTCTCACGGCGCTACAGATCAACCTTCACTCACTCCTCTTGGTGCCATCATCCCAGTCATTAATCTGGTGGAACCCTGTTCACTCTGCCTGTGATACGGAGATCACTCCTTATAAAGGAGAGAAAATCTATTAACAATGCCCCAAATACTGCCTCAACAACACTCTCAGGTTTGATCGCAAGAATTCCTAACCCTCACTTAGCCAGCTCCGTTTATTTTGTGTGAAATAGGAAACTATTCATTTACGATGCACTGTCACTCATTTGGAATTTCAAACGTCTTTACATCTGTAGGTAAACATTAATAAAGCTTGCACCAGAGGTGCCAATTCAGAAGGTCATCACTCTAGGGGAGGGAATCAATCACAACTGACGCTCCTAAAACAGTGAATGGCCACCTACCTGAATGTAAATGAACTGCTGGAATATGGGATACAGGCAGAGGAAGGGAGTGATCTTTCTTTTGATTTGTCATCTCGGGATGTGTGCAGACCTGGTCAGGGCAGCATCTTATGACGATCTTGAAGTGGGTGGTTAGTTCAGCTGTTCCACGGGGCAGAAAAGAGTAAAACACAGTGCTGTGGGTTTGCAGTCGCACAGAGACCCGACCAGGTAAGGGTGACCCACTGCTTTCTCGAAAGAGCATGAGACAAGCCGATATTCATAGATTATTATTCTGTGGCTCTAGATTATGAGCCAATGATGTGACCACCATACACTATCTTCCCATCTTTCAGATTCTGTACAGAGAACAAGTTTAGCATCCCAAGTGCAATTGTTTCGTAATGGACACGTGGTAAGAAGGGACTTGAAACAGATGCATCCGGAATTAGCAAAGGCACAAACGGTGGTTTATTCAGGAGTTGCGCTGAGGCTGAGGAAAAGACCGGATGTCATAATGTTGGTAGTGGACAGGATTGGCGAGTGTGGAGGATATTGAGATGTAAACTGTGCAGGAGAAAATGAATCAAGATGGTTGAGGACAGTATGTTTCATCCTCGCATCGTGGGGAGTAATTTGCAAATAATAATTTGCTAGTTATTATTTCTAAGGAATGGAATCTTTGATTGGGACTGAAAAAGTTGACTTGCACCTTTCCAAAATTTACATATTATCAGCATCAATTCAGTTAAATCAACAGACTGAGTGACTTACTGAGTGAATCAAGGAGGTTGAGAACAGTTTCTTTCATCCTCGCATATTGATGAGCAATTTGTTTGAGTAATTTGCGAGTTATAATTCCTAAGGAATGGAATCGTTGATTGGAAATGAAAACGTTGACTTGCACTTTTCCAAAATTTACATATCATGAGCATCAATTCAGTTCAAACCGTTTCACTAGACAGCTCGAATGACTTACCAGGAACACCGGCTATAGCAAAGTTTGTATAGTAACCAGCTTGAATAGCCATCAGTATATCTTCAATCTGCGATGCTAAAGATAATGCCTCTTTTGAATCCGACAGTGGACAGGATGCCTTGTGGGCCCCCAGCTATTTCTTCACAGGCCAAGCAGGTGGTTGGCTTATGCGAGGAGTGGGGGCTGGTGGATATTTGGAGATGTCTTCATCCTACCGGGTGCGACTTCACCTTTTTTCAAACCAACAAAGATGTCACACAAGGATTGGCCTCTTTCTGGCTCTCTCGCACGTCTGGATTCTATTATGGGTTGCAACGTTGTGAATATAGCTATCGCTGATCACGAACCAGTCTATTTGGAGGTTAAGGCCAAGAGTGAAGGGCTAGGTTTGTGGCACTGGCATTGGGCCCTTTTCCCCTTAAGCATTCCAAATTTGTGCAATACTTTTTGAAGGACTTTCAGGAATTCTTGACTATCCACTCGGGCATACCTAGTAGTCTGTCCATGCAATGGGAGACTGCAAAAATCTTAGCTAGGGATTAGATATTTCCTATTCGGCTAGCCAGAAATGACAGAGGAGGAACAGCAGCGTCTACTTGAGACGTGGTTGAAAGCCGTGGAGGCGGGACGTTTTGCGCGGCCTTCGGTATCTAACCTACAGCAGATCACGGCCTTTCAGGCTGCCTTGAATTCAATACTGACACAAAACGCAAAGGAAGAGCTTGCCTTTGCTAGGCAAAGGGTGTTCGAATATGGGGATAGGCCAGGGTAGTATTTAGATTATCTGACTCGGAAAAAGCGTGCTCCCACATCCTTTACTGCAATCAGACATAGCGACGGGATCCGTACATATGGTGCTAAAAAGATTAATGAGGTTTTACGGAGCTTTTACTCTGAATTGTATCGGTTTGACTGTTGTGAAAACAGGAGGTATAGAATGGAAACCTTTTTTAAGAACCTTGTCCTCCCAGGGGTAACCTTGGAACAGATCACTCTCCTTAATGGCCCCTTGACAGTTCGCAAAATATAGGATACAGCAAGGCAACTTCAGAGTGAGAAAGCGCCTGGCCCTGATGGTCCTCCGGGCGAGTTTTATAAGGAGTTTATAGGGATTCTGTCAGGGCCGATGTTAGAGATGCCCAATCACTCCTATATGATTGCCTATTATCATCTTTGAGAGAAGCTAATATTTCCTTAATTCTTGAGATGCGCAAGGTTCCTGAGGAATGTGCCTCATACAGGCCAATCTCCCTATTAAAACCAGATTGCAATTTCTGTCCAAGACCCTGGCGCTGAGACTGGAAATGGTGTTGCCTCATATTATTTAAATGGAACCAGACAGGCTTTATAAGGGGCCAAGAAAATAACCAGTTCCTTTGCATCTGTCATCAAGGAGAAAGATCCTTAAAACCGCTGAGTAATACCAAATGATCACATGCAACTTTTGGAACTAAAGACATAAAGTCAATTCAGATCAGTAACAAGATAATATTTCAAGTCTAGCATAGTAGTATTGCAGCTGGATTGAGCATTGCTAAGTCTGATTAGCAAGTTGTACTTCGTATCAAAATATTAGAAATAAATCAGCAATAGACTCATTTATTGTGCTGTAGATGACTGTTTTATTTTCCTGTACATTCTGCCGAGGCTGGAAGTTAGTAAATGTTTCAAGCGTTGGAGATAAGTGGAAGGGATTCAAGCATCTGCAAAGGGAAAAAGAGATAGTGTGGAGAACTTCAGACCAATTAACTTGACATCTGTAGGTAAACTGATGGAACCTATTATGTAGGATCTGATATTGGATATTTAGAAATTAACAGCAACATTGGAGAGAATCAGTATGCACTGACAGAGTCTGACAGAGTCTTCATGTGTGACAAACTTCAGAATGATTTGAACTTGTTTATTGCAAAATAGAAATGGCGTATTTCGATTTTCAGAAGGCTTTTTTATAAGAACTCATGCAGTGAATTCATAAGTAAAGTAATGTGACTGATAATTGGAGGAATATATAAAAGTGAAAAGTTAAAGTCAGATTCGCCTTCATTTAAGAGAATTAGAACATTGTTGGAAGGTCATGCTGAAGCAGTCTCACAGCTTGCTAATGAAATTGTACATGGAGTATTGAGTCTAGTGTTGGTGACCCAATCTGAGAAAGAATATAACGGCCACGGAGGGTATGCAATGGACATTCTCCAGATTAATCCCGCAGATGGCGATATTGCCTTATGTGGGAACTCGGCCTGTGTTCTTTACAGTTTCAAAGAATGAGAGGTGATCATAGTGAAATTTAGAGAAGTCACTAAACATATGACAAGTTGGAAATAAACAGAATTTTTCTCTGGCTGTCTACTCTACATTTAAGGCAAAGGATAGACCATTTCAGACTGCAATTAGAAGGCATTTCTTCATTTGAAGGGGACTGATGAACACAGCGACATGGAAGCCTGCTGGCAGGAAAGATTAGTAAGAATCCCCAGATATTCTACAGGTACGTCAAGTGGAGCAGAATTACCAGGGAACAGGTAGGACTCATTAGTAATTTGCCAAGTTGTAGCTAAATCAACTTAGTGGTAGGTGACAGAAGGTCTGCAGGTAGAAGTCTGTTTGTTTGACTGGAGACCAGTATCCAATCGTGTACCACAGGGATCAGTGCTGTGTCCCATTTTATTTGTGATTCGGAGATGCCAGTGTTAGACTGGCTTGGGCAAAGTTAAAAATTTACAGAACACTCGGTGATAGTCCAACTGTTTATTTAAGCACGACATTTCGAACAGCATAATCACGCGATGAAGAAGCAGCGCTGCGAAAGCTAGTGCGTGCAAATAAAACTGTTGGATTATAACCTGGTGTTGTGTGATTTTTAACCTTATTGTTTGTAGCATTCATAAATGATGCAGCTGTGAATTTGGAGGGAACTAGGGTGTGTGTGATAAATCAGTTTTCGTTTGACACAAAGATTGGCTGGTTGGTTGGCAGTGAGGAGGAAGGCCTTATATTTCAGGAAGATACAGATGGAATGGTCAAATGGATGGATCAATGGCCAATGGAATATAACCCTGATAAATATGAGGTGATGTACTTTGGAAGAAGGAACCAGACAGGGGAGGACACAATGAATAGCAGTACACTGATAAGCTCAGAGGGTGCTGGAAACATTCCTGAATGTGATTAAACAAGTTAATGCACAAGTTGACAAAGCATAGCGACCATAAACATAGCCTTTATTAACGGAGGCACAGATTATAAGAGCTATGTGGAACTATGGTGAGGCCAAATGGAATACAATGTACAGTTCTGGGAGCCACAAAACATGAAGTATGTGATTGCACTGGACAGGGTGCAGTAGAGATTCACCAGGATGTTCCCTTGAATTGAGTAAATCAGCCCGGGTTGTTTACTTTGAAGCAGAGAAGGCTGAGAGGGTTGTGCTTAAGAAGGATGAGATTATCAGGGGCATGGACGGCATGGATAGACAGCAGCTGTTCCTTTCAGTCAAAGGGCGAAGAACAGGAGAGTACCATGTTAAAGTGAAGGGTTTGATATTTTGTGAGTTTTGACGATTGGTTTTCATTCAGAGCCTGTTGGGGTCAGGAATGCACTTCCTGAGAGGGCAGGTAACCTCACAACCGTTAATAAATACGTGGTCGTGCCCTTGAAGTGCCATAACATACATGGCTATGGCACTGGATATTGTTGAGGAACTTTCCACGTGTCCAGGCAGATGCCGAAGTCGGAGCTGGATTGAAATAGCTTCCCCAGCGATATGGCTTGTTGTGCAGCACAATCTTCATTCCTATTGGAGGAATGGGGGCAGGGTCCATTGCCGTCGTCACATCTACTGTGTTCAGTTATTTCTTCATGTCACGTGCAGCGAATCGATTTGGTTGAAGACTGGCATCTGTGATTCTGTGGGCATCATGAGCAGGGTGAGGTGGATTATCGACTCAACACTTCTGGCTCAGGATGGTGCAAATACTGCAACCGTGTCTTGTACACTGATGTGAAGGGCTAAGGATATTTGTGGAGACCTCTCCTCCTGTAAGTTGTTTAATACTCCATCGACATTGATGACTGGATGTGGCTTGACTGCAGAGTTTCGATCATATCAGTTTGTCTTGGGATCATTTCACCCTCTCCATCAGATGGTAGTTCTGTTGTTTGTAATGTAACCAGTCAAGTGCGGTAGCTTTAGTGGGTTATCATCAGGATTAGATGCACATGGTTCTGACTCTCGCATGTTCACCGAAACTCGTCACTGAACCATAGATCAGCTTGATAATAATGGGACAGTGATGGATTATCCTGGGGTAAAAGTTACGAATTGTGTTTGAATGCAATTCTGCTGCAGCTGATGCAGTGCTCTTCAGCATCACATGATAATCCAGTGTGAGCTGCAATATCTGCAACTCAAGTCTACTGACTTTCCCCCAGTTCACACCGAGACCCATTCACCCATCATCCCTGTACTCAGTGATCTAATCTGGTTTCTGATGTGAGAGCATATCTAGTTTCATAATCTCATTCTGCTGAGGATCTCACCCTAATGTCACACCTCCAATTCGTTACAATACTCAGATACTTTAACATATTAATCTGAATCATTTTGTTTCCAGTAATAACATCTTCCACGTTTGAAATGTTTTTCCTCTGTTTTTTTTCTCCCTGACCATGATTAAGACCTCTGTCGTGTCAGTGATGCCCGCCTTATGTCGTTTCAGAGCCAATGAACCTGTGCACTTTGCGTTTTTGTTCACTTCCCAATGTACAGCGCTCTGTGCTGGACAGGGCTTTTGAGCAGATTTAACACACATCTTTGGATAATGTTGAAAAACACAAATTGCTGAATAAACTAAGCAGGTCCAGTGGACACTTCTTCAGAACTGAAAAGGATTGTAAACTGGGCATTTTAGTTCCTTGCCAGAGGTGGGGGGTAGCTGACAGGGAACTGAGGGTGTGACAACAGATGAACAGGCTTTTAGCTGTGGTGAACGAGAACATGATATAAAATGAGTTTAACTTAAGATGAGAATGAGGATAGGGGTTATCTCTATTGAGTGCAAGATAAAGAAAACACAACCACATAAAGCCATATGGAGGCCAGGAGGGAGAATGTTGAACATGTAGAATTACATAGATCTGGCCTGAGATACATTTTCACTGTAGAAATCATCACAGGAATCAGACAAAGGAATTCAGGTGCTTGCCGGCTTATTGGCACTAGTAAGAATTTCATGCTGCCTTAGTATTGTAACATAAAGAAGAAAGCAAATGACAGTTCGAAGTTTGTACCGAGGATTGTTTACCTGTCACTTTTAACATTGTTTCAAATTTACAGTGCTTAACTTGCAATGCTTGTTCTTGAAGTTAGTATCAGATGGAGAATAGGAGGTTGAGGGGTGACATTATAGAAATTTACAAAATCAGGGGAGGCATGGTCAGGATGAAAAGCCAAGATCTTTTCCACAGGATAGGAAAATTAAATCATTGAGCCATTGGTTTATGCTGGAAGAGGGAAGATTTAAAAGGGAGGAAGAGGGAACTTCTTTTTTTTCACACAGAGGGTGATGTGTTTATGGAATGAGCTGCCAGAGGAAGACTGGCAGATGCAGGTACAGCTCCAACATTTAAAAGACATTTGGACAAACATATAAATGCGAACCGTTTAGAGGCATATGTGCCAAATGCAAGCTGATGGGAATAGTATAGTTTGGAAAACCTGGCCGGCATTGACAAGATGGACCAAAGAGTGTGCTTGTATGCGATATGATTGTATGAATACAGAAAGCGAAGAAAAGGGAAGAAAAGATGTGATGTAAGCAAATTGTCAAGAAATATAAAAACAAGCAGCACGAGCTTTTCCATGTATGCAAGAAGAGTTCAAGAGGTGTGTGTGATCTTTGGTATAAAGGAAGTCAGGAAAGTATATTGAGGACATTTGGAGAGTGTGACTGGGGAACTGGATACAGGGAACAGACAGATAATTTACACCAGTATTTTACATCGTTCCTCACAGAGGAAGGTGCTGTAAATATTTCAATGGTATAAACAAAATAGTAATAGGAGGGAAGATCTCGAGCTGCCTCTAACAGAAGGAACAAGGCACTTCTCAAACATAGAAGACCAAGGGTAAACACGTCATCAGCAATTCATAGCTGGTTTTAAAAGAAGTGGTCTCAGAGTGGCTGGTAGCACTGTGTGAAACATTCCATATCTCTCTGGATTAAAGGAGTGATTCAGTGAAACTGGAGACCCTCCAATGTGGCGCCTGTTTTCAAGAAACGAGTGAGACTGAAAGCAGGAACCACTTAGCCTAACCATTATTGCTGGGAATCTGTGAGAGTCTGTCATGAAGTAAAGGACTGCAGAGCATTTAGAAAAGCTTCACACAGAGTCAGCATGGTCTTGTTAAAGGCGAACTATATTTTGCCTGTAAAATCATGCAAAGTTTTTCTGGAAATCCATGAGAATGTAACAAGTGGCCTTGATAAAGGGGGACTGGTAGACATGAGGCTTTCCAAAGATTTTCCCCAAGATGTCACTAAATAAAGGTTCTTACGCAAGACAGAAGCTCATAATCTGGTGGAAAATGCATGAGCATTGGATGACACTTGGTAAACACTTAGAAATCGGAGAGTCACGCCTCATCGAACTTTATCAAAAACATGTATCTACTGGATTACCACAAATATCAGTCCGATGGCAAGAGCTGATTACAACAGCTGTACTCAGCTCCTGACGGCGGGAGCTGAGTGCAATATACATTTGAATTTGAGGATGACACTGACAACCATAAGGCAGGCTGTTATTAATTGGAGAGAACTCCCAAAAAAGGAGCAGTACAACGGAGTGGCGTGTTTCTGTGTATGAAACATAACGTCAGCATGTTGTTGTGGAAATGTTGGTTCATTAGACTGGTCCCTGGGATGAAAGGATTGAACTATTGAATACATCAAAAATGCTGAGGCAATTATTCATTGTTGTTTAAATGAATGAGGGCGTCATTACTGAAACGGACAAAATACAGAGGGGCCTTGATGAGGTCCGTATTGAGAATGTATTTCCACACCAGGGCAGAGTCTCGAAGTCAGGGATGTAGATACAGAATAAGGAATATCGAATTCAAACTGAGATGTAAAGAAATGTTTTCTTCTAGAAGGTAGTGAATGGCTGGAATTGCCTAACCCCGAGAGTCGTGGAGGTTGGGTCACTGCTTGTATTCACAGACGGGTGGATTGGTTTGTGACATTTCAGCGAGTTGAGGGATGAAAGGGGTTAGCAGAAAAGTGGAGTTGAGCGCTGGAGTAGATTCGTCATGTTCTTCTTGAATGAAACGCAGGTTCCTATTTCTTATGTTCTTATTTATGTTTTTGGAAAATAATTGATTATTTTCCTGGAAGTCAAGATGTAAAGTGTTACATTCACAGACAGCAGAATATTTGTCTGAGTTGACCTTGTGTGGGGAATGGGGGCTGTATTCAATGTGAATCTGGGCCCGTAACATGACCTACATCAGGAGCAGAAGTTACAGAGAGGAGAAGCCTGAAAAGAGGGATTGGGGGAAGGGGGTCACTGCCTGACCCAGCCTGGATTTTCCAATACATTTGCCAATCTACACCAAACCATCGAAGTGGCCTCAATCTGCTCCTGCACAGCAGGACCGAAGGGCTGAATGGAACATCAGAACACAGGGCTGACAGACACAACTGGGTCATTCGGCACTTTGACACTATTCCACCAGTCAATAAGGTCATGATTCATCTCATTGTGTTCCCAGCTGCACTTTTCTCTGATTTCACAATGATCCCTGATTCATCTGTCTATGGAAAATCAGACATAGTCAGCCTCGATATAATATGAAGATTCAGCCCTCCCAATCTTCTGGGTGAGAGAATTCCAACTTGAATGAATTCCCACTTCGTGAATTTCTCCTCACTCCAGTTCTGACTGAGGTTGGAGGGTGTCACTGTTTTCATTTCTAGTCCCATTCCTCCACTGCTTACCACAAATTTTGAATGTAACCAGGTTGACAATATGACCGATTATAAAGGTCTAAGACTGGTCAGGTTCAGTTATCAGAACAAGCCTGTTGGACTTCTTCAGTCAGCTACAAGTAATTAAGAGAACCAACTGAGGAGTATGATGGATATGTGGTTAGCACTGCGGCCGCACATCACCAAGGAGCAGGGTTCAATTCCAAACTCAGGTGAGTTTGAACTTTCTGCACGTATGTGCGTGGATTCCCTCCTAATGCTTCAGTTTGCTCCCAGAGTACAAAGATGTGCAGCTTAGAGTGGATTGACCATGCTCGATTGCCCTTTGTTGAGGGATTGTCCCCTTCATGGTAACCCCTGTCAGTGTGGGGGAGTTTAACCTGCGCTGCTGGCCTCCCTCTGCATCACAATCCAGCCGTCCAGCCAACAGACAGAAACTAGCACAGGCAAAGGACAAGAGAAACTTTCCTGACAAGAAAATGGTACAATTCAGATAATGGTCAAGATATCAGCTGAGGATAAAACGTTCTCTGCTCAAAATTGTATTTCATAACAGGACAAGTGTTTAGAAGCAGTGTTTGGCTGAATACAATAAAGTGAGACAAAGTGAAATAGCCAGAATTACTACTTGTGATTGGATATAAAATAAGTTCATATTTTTGCAGGAATCCAGGAGGTTGAATGGCTGAAAGTTCCAATACCTGAAAATGGGAATTCTTTGTAACACTACCTGGAAATCATATTCAAGTGTGTGCGTGTGTGTGAGGGAGAGAGAGAGAGACCGCAGGTACTGCACTGAGCTGGGTGGTGAGCTCAGACCATGCTCAAGCCTTCTCTGGGAAGAGAATGGACCCCCATACTAGCCCATCAATTAGGACCTCTGTGCCCCTGTTGAAAAATCGTGGTGTTAGTTCCCCTTATCTGCCATGCTCGGGGTCACCTGTGCAGGGTGGTTCCAAACGGAGGAAGTACAACAATGTGCCCATTGGCCTTTGAAAGATGGCACAAGTGTCAGTGAGTATAGAATAGCCAGAGGTATCAGTGCGATGGTGAGTCCCTCCAGCCATGTTGGGTTGGAGAATTGGGGTGGCATTGAATGCGAGGAACACTATGAGATTGAGTGGGTAGTTAATGTGGTGAGTTCGATAAGATAGCACCATGAAACTAGTTCAGTCTGGTACAGACAATGCCTCTGTCACACTCAGTAAAGATGTCACTGAGACAAACTATTGTAAGATACAGCCCGATGAGTCGAAGACTCTGATGAACACACACCCAGTTACAAAGTTGCAGAACAATGTTCATCTAAACCTCTCCCTCATCTTTATTGGCGCCAATATTCCCTTCACCTATCATTCCTAGGAATACTGGCTCATGTTGCAGGATGCTGTCGAAATGTCTTCATTTCAGCATTCTGAAACCTGTGATCTTACACGAAATTGTCTCCCAATCTCCCTTTCGCTTTTTTCCCCAAAGACCTTTTGATTGTTGGTAGTTAAACTGATTTCCCTGCCATCTCTCTCTGGCAGGAACGAAGGAATACGAACGAGGCAATGAGAACTCTGTATCAGAATGATCATGTAACTAGGCGGGTAATTCAGAGGCACGGGCTGTTACTCCAAGGCAGTGTTTAAAATCCTATCACAGTCGATGACAGAGCTTAAATTCGAATGACAAAAATTGGAATGAAACCTAATTTCACTCATGGAAACCAGAAACCGTTAAGATTTATTTTTATTGTTTCCCTGATAGTCTTTGCTAAGAAACTTAACATTATTACCCAGTGTGAACTCAGTGTGACTTCAGACCCACAACAACATTGGGGGCTCCATTTTGTCTTGACAAATGGCCGCGTAGTCACAGACAATTAGTGATGGACAACAAATGCTGCCCTTGCCCGTGATGCTGGCATCCTGAGAAACAACAACATGAAAGGTGAAATAAACCAAGGGACGGTGGGTACTAGAGATCGAAAATAAAATTCTCCAGCGTCTGAAAGTGTTGGAGAATCTCAGCAGGTTTGGCAGCCTCTGTCAGGAGACATGCAGATAACGGTTTGAGTCCAGTGACCCTGTTTCACAACTGAAAGCAAATTGGGAAATAATATTATTTATCCTGGTATCATGGATGGTTAGGTTGGAGAGAGAGGTGGGGGCCAGGTTTAAATTGAATGGATGGAAAAATAGCCAGAAAAAGAGAGGAAAAGAAATAAAAGGTGAGCAAAGTGATTGCTGATGATGAACTGAAAGGAAAACAAAATGGCAAGTTATTCTCACATTTCCCCGTTTTCCCATATTCTTGAATATTGCATCCATTTAGATTTGTCCCTGTTTAAAGTGAGTTAGGTTCTCTGTACCTCTCTTCTCTGAGTGTGATGGTCAAATCCATTAGCAATACTGGTGCTGCCCTTGTAGTTGCTGAGATATAGAGAAAGGTAATGTTACATTGTCAACTGCTTCTTTGGAGAGAGAAACTGCTACTGTGGGCGTGTGCAGAGATGCAACGGCTTTCTCAGCCAGGAAGAGAAACGCAGGAGTGGAAATAATTTTCAACACTGAGCGCGTGCACGTTCCGTGTGGGAAATTGGCTTGTTCCTGTCATTGGAAAATCAATGGAGATTCTGGGGATGCTTATCTCGGGTTTGTATTGTCAGCTGCTGGCTCTGGTAACCCCGCTCTATACACTGCATTTACAGAGTGTCTGGGTCCATGGTAAACAAATGGAGATGAGGCTCCACAGAAGGGAAGCTCTATAAATAGGCAGGTGGAGGATAGTGCATTATCTTTCCTTTAATTTCCCGGGACATTTGTCTAAGTTGGACAAGGTGTCAGGTATGAAACCAAAATTGAGGTGGTCACTGAGCTGTGTCCCCTCCTTCAGTATACTGTGCAGCCTCACACTAGTGACAGGACTGTTCTGATGCTCACCACGAATTCAACTGGATTAATTCTGGACTTTCCAGGCAGGAGTGAGTAACATATCCACCATCACTGGAGTGCGGTACTCCGATATATTCACTGGCTGACAGAACCCATCTGTCCGCTGAGAACAATATATTGTGTCCATCTCCCTGAGGAAGATACAGAAAGAAACTTCCAGAAATACAGGGGAACAGAGTGACTGGTGAAAATGGGGAACAGCAGGAAATTAGAATTAATAAAAGGTACGTCTTTCAAAACCTCACTGAATTTAAGGTTGGTATATTGCCGCATCTGATGAGCTACATCCCAGAGTATTGAGGTGGTGGCAGTAGAGCTAGTGAAAGAATTACTGATTATTCTTCAAAGCTGGTTAGATTCTGGAAAGGATCCTCCAGACTGGAAAGCAGCGATTGTAAACCTAAATATTTAAAACAGGACGGAGAGAGCAAACAACAAACTAAACAGTGGTTAGCTTGATGTAAGTTGTAAGAAAAACATTGGAACCTTTTGTAAGGAATGTGACAACTAGACACTCGGAAAATAATGATATGATTCGGTTTGAGTCAATCTAGATTCAGGAAGTGGAAGTGATCTTGATCTTTTATAAACCTGCTGGATTTTGTGGAGGTTGTCCGTTGTGACATCGACAATTGAGAACCAGTGGAAATGAAGTATTTGAATTTTCAAAAGACGGTTGACATGGTTGAATAGAGTGAGTAGAGAATGTTAGAGTCCATGGGTATGTAGGGGTGGAATACACCGAATGTATTAAAAGTTGGATAGTTGAGGGAATGGAGAGAGTAGTATAATTATCTGGAGTGAAGGCTTTGGGGTATCATAAGGATCAGTGTTTGGCCAATAGCTCTTTGCAAGATATTTCAGATATGAACAACAAATATCATCATTCACGTTTATGTTCATTAAATAGTGAGAGGTTGGGAAATGCTGTTGTTGAAATAGACCTGGATGTGCTTGGTCATAATTTACAAATAGATTTTTTACACAGCAGGAAGTAAATGATATGTGGCTGGTCATGCAAAATGATTAAAGTACCAAAGTAAATGTATATTTCCCAATGATACTGTTTTGTTGAGAGACTGTTAGATGTATTGTGTACAGGTTTAATCAGCAAAGGGGTTTCACCAGACTAAACCCTGGCATGATGTTACCATGAGGAGAATGTGAAGAAACATGTGCTTAATAAAGTGTGTTAATGTGTTTGTGAGTTTATATTTTAAAAAGTGATAAAGCACATTGAATGTTGAAGATACAAAATTGCTTTATTAGACCAATTAAAGGAATGCCCAGGCAAATTCACGTTTCCTATGTATTGCAGTGCAAATATATCCGCTGTAAACATATTGGCTGGTGCGTGTTCCAGTGGAGGACAGATCTGCACGGTAACAGCATGTAGTTTATGGTTTTTGAGGGTGGTGGTGGTGGTGGTGGGAGGTGCAGCCGGTTACAGTATTGCAAATGAACAACACAGCAGAATCATCTAGACTGCGATAAGAAAACATGCATCATTCTCCCTCACTACTAACTTCCCGAGAGCAATGGGTGATGCAAAATGTGATCAATAGCCAACGGTGCCACATTCAATCCAGTCCAGTAGTTTTTTGCGAACTGAAAGAACCATACTGAAAGGGGTTAAATGGAGCTGTTTGTTCAGTGACTGTGAGTGATGCTAATCTCCCTGGATTCTAGCTATGTCACTGGATGTTTTCCATCTCCTATTAATAAGGGGCCTCTTGCAATGGTTTGTGCCATTGTAGCACCAGATACATTAACTCCAGCGCTCAAAGGGATCACCAGCTGCAGAGACAGAAAAAGGAGATTTAAACATCTGAGAATAGTCCGGAATGATCCATTCATGGATCAGAATCTGAGAACATGCGACTGGAATGCTGCAACAATGGACAGGAGTTTATCCT
Source organism: Hemiscyllium ocellatum (assembly GCF_020745735.1). Taxonomy (NCBI): domain Eukaryota; kingdom Metazoa; phylum Chordata; class Chondrichthyes; order Orectolobiformes; family Hemiscylliidae; genus Hemiscyllium; species Hemiscyllium ocellatum. The sequence goes on from NW_026869319.1 coordinate 2,308,054, forward strand.
TGGGTCTTTCCTATTTTTCCTGGTCTTGGTTTCCATTTCGGATATGGGGTGCACTGATGATTATCCAGGCGGGTTACTATCCTATCCTCGCTATTGTTGGTGTTCCTGGTAAGTTTCTTCATCTGTATCCATGTATTAATCTCTTGAACCATGGCGAACTTCTTTGCTATTTCTGTTATCTATATTTAACAAAGACGGAAACTATTATCTTCAGTTTCAAATGCAAATTCCATTGATTACCCACAAATTTCAGAACCGCCAACATCCCCACCCTCACAAATATCTGAGAACGAGACCGCTCACAATACCGAATTTAAATAAATAAAATTCATTTGTGTCTCGGTATTCTGTCCATCACAAAACCTATCCACTACCAGCTCGATTATATGCCCAGTCACCATCTTGGCTTCAATGCTGACGCTTAATAAACCATTATCTATGCTTTGTTAAAATTCAGACGTTATGATTACACTTCTCCTTTAAGACAAATATTTCGATCACAACTTTGTTCTTGTTTCTAAAATAACTTAATGACAGAAACACTCTCTCAGCGCAGTAATGTCGGAAGAAATGTAATTCAGTAGCACATGTTATCACACAGAAAGATGCTATTCCACATCCTACCACAGATGATGTCAGAAAGTAAATACAAAAGACAGGAATTGGAAATAACAACCACAACATTTCCAGCATTTTGTCCATACGTTTATCTACTGATGTCCTTTGGTAAATAGAACTTGCGTTATTATCTGGTCTGGCTTAAGATTGATGTGAGACCCGCAGCAATGTGCTTGGTTCTGTACTGCCTGAAAGAATGACCTCGCAGTAAATGACATTTGGTTAGGTCAAAAAATGCTGCCCCTGTCAGCGATGCAGACATTCCAAGTAATAACAAAATTAAAGGTTAAATAGGCAAAGAATCGTACAACAGATCAGAAACAATTAAGAATGAGAAAGTGCCAGTCAAACTGAGCAGATTTGGCAGCCCCCTCGGATCGAGAAAAAAATAGAATTGGCAATTCGATTCTAATGACCATACATCAGAACTGAACACAGTTGGGAAATAGCGTGATCCATGTTGGTGACACCGACATCTGTTATGAAGGGGAGAAGGACTGAGTTGAATAGATGGAGAAAGAGAGAGATAGAGAGAAAGAAGCAAAGAGATTGTTGATGATCAGCTGCGATGGAAATAAAAAATGAAATTAAACCTTACTTATGTTTCTCCTGTTCCCATATTACTGATAATAATGACCATGTAAGGTATATGTCAAAGTCCCTGTTTAACATTATTTATGTCTGTTTTTCTCTTTTCCCTGTGTGTGTTCATCTTCTTTTATGTATTAATGGGATGCTGACCCAGTATTTAATTCCCTTTCTTCATTGTCCTTGAGAAGGTGGTGGTGAGCTGCCTTCCTGACCCACTGCAGTCCGTGGGCTGTAAGTAGTCAGTGGCTGAGGTCCATGTGGTTTCATCTCTTTGAGGCTTTGAAGTGAGTGATATAACTGAGTAGCTGGCTTGGCCATTTCAAACAGCAACTGAGAGTTAACCACATTGCTGTGGGTCTGGAGTTACATGTAAGCCCAACCAGCTGAAGAAGGTAGATTTCCTTTCCTGAAGGGCATGAGGGTGCTAGGTAGGACAATCGACAATGGTTTCATTGTTTCATTTGATTCTAAATTCCTGATATTTTATTGAATTCAATTTCCAACATTTGCCTTTGTGGGATTCGGATCCGGTGGCTGGGTCATTACCTGATTCTCTGGATTCATACTCAGATATAAGACAGCTGAATCATCGCCTCCTCAGTATCTCCAATCAACTCCAGTGGCAACAGTGATGTTGTTGTTGGTGTGACTTTGCTTCATAAGGCAAATAAATGATTGGCAAAAAATGCCATACTTCTCATTTTGTATTTATGAGAAGGCGAGATGATGGGAAGTGCTCTTGGTGAAAAGGAGCTGGATGTCCTTGATCATGAGGCACTAACAGAATCCCTACAGCACAGTGGGGTACTGGCAGGTGGGACTAGATTGGATTGGGATATCTGCTCGGCATGGCCGGGTCGGTCTGAAGGATCTGTTTCCATGTTGTGCATTTCTATGAGTCTATGACTCAGCAAGCAATCAGCACAATAATGAGTTGTATCGTTCTTTACAAAATGATTAAAGTATGAGTGAAGACACCGTCCTGCAGTTGTGGAGTGTACTTGAGGCAGTATTTTCTTTCATTTATAATCAATGATCTCCTTGCTCCAGAGAGATGGTGTAATGGAGTTTCACCAGACAATTCCCTGCAGTGATGGTACCATGAGGAGAGTGTGAAGGAAATGAGAGTTTAATCTGTAACGCTACAAAAAGAATAAAAACGTGATTGCATTAACACTGGAGTGTTATCAATCAACACTCATTATTTCCAAAACAAAACACGGATAGCATTACATGTACCATGTTTTCCATGATATGTGTCTTCACATTTGGACAAATATATAGATAGAAAAGGTTTAGAAGGATATGGACCAAAAGCAGGGAAATGAGGTTAGCATGGATGGACATTTTGATCAGCATGAACGAGTTTGTGCTAATGGCCTGTCTCCATGCGATAGGATTCTATGACTCTATGATAATTTACAGAGCTCTATGGAGCCCCCATGTTGGTTGAGAGAGAGAGCTCCAGGTTCTGAATGAACTATCACCGTCTGGATGTACAGTTGGTGTGTGACCTTGCATAAACGTCATGTTGTTCACAAATCTGTCATCAGCCACACTCTGACAGTATTAGCTATTCTCACCAGCTTCTGACCTCCATACTGAACACTAGTCTGTCTTCTCTGTCACAAACCAATCCTTCTTTTTTGCTAAAAGCTGTTCATTGGCTCAAGTAGACTCTGTCCTTGATGTTTTTTCAGGGCATCTGCAAAACGGGGCCAGGCTATGATCAGTCTGGTTTGGTACAGACATAAAAGGGATTTTCAGAGGCCTTTTATTTATATGTAAACAGATGAAACTACAGGCCAAAGTGGTCATGCTTTCGAAGTGACTTGTATAATGAACGGGGAGTTATCAGCTCTTTTAGCTGAGCTAGCTGAGTTGAGTTGAGCTGAGCAGTTTTCAGTTGAGTCTTGAACTGGAAATTTCAACTGGGAGCTGTGTGGAAACTCTCTCTCTTTTCTGCAATTTAACTTCAACCTGGAAAAATGCATTCTATTATGACGTTATTTCAAGTGAGTTTGATTTTTGGGAATATTGTGTGTATTTGGAATAGCATAATTAAGTCTCGTTGGATAGGTTGAATTCTGTAGGGGTTCATTATTCTGTTCATTGTGTTTCATTGTGTAATTTTGTGAATAACGTTTTTCTCTGATTTAAAATCTAGTCGTCACCCTAGCTAAATTACTCCGGGTAATTTTCATTGGATAATTACCAAAAGAAACTGCAAAGTTATGCTCTGGGCTGTTTGCTTAAGATTGTTTTGAGTGGTCTAGCCTCGTCCATAACAGACTGGGGGGTTCATTGCTAGATTTTCAACTGCGAGTTGGAGGTGCTAGTGCCTTTAGTTCGGGTATTCATTTGACTGGGTTGACAAAGCTTCGAATAGTAATGGCAATTTCAGTCGCCAAATGTTTCCTCGGTGTGCATGCAGTGACTTTGCATATTTTACGAAAAGTGAATAAGACCAATTTGCAATTGGAACTGACTGCTTCTGTGAGGAAAGGAGAGGTAATTACAGCAGTAGCTCGTCAATTGAACTTGCTAGAGACACCATCCGAATCTATAGAGATTGGAAGAATTCAGTTGCAAATGAAACATCTTGAGTTAGCGGCGAGACGTAAGGAAAGGGCAGCATAAATGAAACATTTGACTTTCAATAAAATGCTGAAGAAGTCGGAAAAGAGAGAGCAGCGGAACAGAGAGTAAAAAAGAAAGAATGGCAAAAGAGAAAGCAGCCGGGGAGAGAGAAAGAGGGAGCTTTTGAAGAGCAAAAACTGACACTTCAAAAGGGAAGTCAGAGTTAAACACTGGAGATAACGACTGAGGGTGGGCTTAGTAAGGAAGAGAGTGCGGATGAGCAATCCCTGGTCGTCAGAAGCCTGGTGAGAACTTGTTTGCTTATGTTCAAGCATTGCCTCAATTTGATGAGAAGAATATGATGCCCTTTTCATCTCATTTGAAAAGTTGGCTCAACAAATGAAGTGGTCAGAGGCAATGTGGGTTTTGTTGATCCAAACGAAACTTGTAGGTAGGTCTGGTGAGATATTCACATCCCTATCAGAGGAGGAATCTGGGGAGTCTGAAGAGATTAAAAAAAGTCAACATAGGCAACCTTTCAGGAATCTAATGAGGATCCTGGTGAAACCTACACTTAGTTTCTAAGGACCAAACAGACTAATTTCGATAGTTGGATAAGAGCTTTGAAATTCAGGCAAAGCTATAATGCCCTTAGAGAGGTTAGTATTTGGAGGAATTCAAAAAATTCACGACCTGAAGTAGCGCAAACTCAGGTGGAAGAGGAGAGAGTGCAAACAGCAAGGTTAGCTGCTGAAATGGCTGATGATTATGAACTGGTCCATAAATTTAATTTGCTTTCCAGAACCAGTTCTTGTCTCTGAGGGACAGAAATTGGAGCAAAGAGATATCCTCATATGCAAAGGGAAATGTAGATCGCTGTGTAGAATGTAAGGATAATTTACCACGGTAATAAAGAAAACCTTGAGGGGGACAAAGACGTTTAAATACTATGGTGTTTTCATTGTAATAAAGTAGGCCACACAAATTCACAGTGTTGGTGAGCTGGGAGAAATCCAGCTGTAGGATAACAAGACAAGATTGGAAGTTTCGTTGAACTAGTAACAAAAAGCATAGGGGGAGTTAGGCAACTGCCTCAGAGTGTATAAGATGATCAGTGGACATGCTAAATCTGCATTAAAAAATCTACATGGAAGGGTAAAGTTTATTCACATAGGCCAGGAGTAATTGGTAATGAGGTTCCAATATTAATTGACGCAGGATATTTTCAGTCTGTAATGCTGAGGGGTGAGGCTTTATGAACTCTTGAGAGACAATCGCCAGAAAATGTGCTGGGAACAGGAATTCATAGTGACGCAAAAAGTGCTCAGTTATGTAAAGTGAGGCGATGGAGTCCAGAGAAGAGCGGAGAATGTGTGGTAGGAGTACTGGACCCCTAACTCTCAGCTCCAGGAATAAAAATTTTCCTTGCAAATAATATAGCTGATTCACTGGTAGGCGTGCTGCCTACTCTAGTTGATAAGTCAGTGAAGATGCAGGCAACTGAAGACCTGGAGAATGTGTAAGCAGGAATTTTTCCCTGATTACGTCATCAGAAGATCACAATGCACTGGTTGAAGCAGGATAAAGGCACAGATAAGGAAGCTGACGTAGAGTTATCCGAAAGTTTCTTTTTGATGAGATAAGTGGAACAGGAGGAGCAAATATGAAAACATGAAAGTACTTTAGCTCTGCTAAGTTGATTGAATTAAGCAGAAAGATGATGAGTTACAAAAGTTATATCAAAAAAAAATTTGCAAGAAAGAGAATGAATGCATTCCTGTGTGTTATTACTTAAATGATATCTTAATGTGGATATGGAGATCAGCGCACATTGAAGCAGATCAGGTGTGGACAGAAATTCTTCAAATTGTTTTTCCTGTTGGGTATAGAAAGGAGGCGCTGCGAGTGGCACATGAGCTACCACTTGGAGATCATTTCGGGGTTAGGACATTACAGGCTGGAATACAAAGGTACTTTCACTGGCCTGGATTACACAAAGATGTAGTTGAATTTTGCCAGATGTCTCAAACATTCACACAGACAGTAATAAACCTGCAACTTTAATACCTATTACAACATTTGAGGAACCTTTCGCAAGAGTCTTGATAGATTGTGTAGGCCCCTACCTCAAACAAAAAGTTGAAATATTTATTTATTAATAATAATGAATGTGTCGACGAAATTTCTAGGGGCTGACCCATTATGCAGAATCACAGCTAAAAGAGTTGTAGAAAAATGCTTATTTTTTGACTCGGTATGGACTACCAATAGAGATCCAGACAGATCACACCTCACATCCGAACTATTCAAGGAGATGATGGATAACTTGGGAATAAAGCAATTCAAATTTATTGCGTACTATTTGGAATCACAGGGAGCATGAGAGAGAAGGCATCAAACACTGAAGACCATGTTGAGGTTTTATGGTCAGGATTAACCAGATGATTGCGATAAGGAAATTCCTTTTGAACTATTTGTGATCACAGATGCACAGAATGAATCGACCAAATTCAGTCTATTTAAATTAATTTGTGGGCATAAAGTAAAAGGACCATTAACATTGTTTAAGGAGAAATTAATAAGTCAGAATTCAGAGACCATCCATTTCAGTGATGTGTCAAATTTTAGGGAACGATTAAAAAGAGCTGGATAGTTGGGTAGACAGCATTTAAAAGTATTGCAGCATACAATGAAACAGGAAGTGGATCAGAAATCATAAATTGGCAATTTTGCAATTGGGAATAAAGTATTGGTGTTACTTTCAGTAATAGTTCAACCTTGAAAAGCAAGTTTTGGCGTACCTTATCAAATTGGGAAGAAATTGAATGAGGTGAACTATTTGATACGGACTCCAGACAGGATGAGATCTCATGTGAATATTCTCAAAAGGTATTTTGATCGGGAAGGAAAGCAAGAGGAGAAGTTGTTAATGATTACAGCACAGAAGGAAGAACTAAGTTCAGAGGATTCTGAATTGGACATTCCTCAAATCAAATTGGAGAATGAGGAAGGTGTCAAAAATTGGGTTAAGTTATTGAGTTACCTTACACAAGAAAAGAAAAGTGACCTGAAAGAGTTTTACTATCTTGTGGAGAGATATGCGGCAATAAACTGGGAAGTACGAACATAATTGTGCATGATGTAGACACAGGAGATGCTGTTCTGATTAAGCAACATCCTTATGGGCATGACTCTCCAAAATTGGCACAGGTTCAGAAGGAGATAGAGCACACACTCCAATATGTCATAATCGAAGTGAGTTTCAGTGACTGGACCTTACATATAGTCATGGTACCAAAGCCAGATGGTACCCAACGGTCATGTGTAGACTATCACAAAGTCAATGCCGTTACAAAGACTGATGCAGATCCAATTCCATGTTTGGGGAACTGTGCCGAAAAAGTGGGAGAAGCTACTTACATTTCTAAGTTGGATTTGCTCAGAGGCTACTGGCACGGAACTCTGTCAGAAAAAGCAAAGGCAATTTCGGCTTTCATAACACCAAATGGACAGTTCAAATTGTAGCATTTTGTATGAAAAGCGATCCAGCCACATTTCAGAGACTGATAATAAGGTCATTGCCTGATTACCCAACTGTGTGGTCTGCGTTGATGACCAGGTGGTTTTTAGTCACTCATGCAAGGAGCATTTACAGCATTTATCGGACTTGTGCGATCAACTTCAGAAGGTTGGCTTGGTGGTAAACTTAGCTAAAAGTGAATTTGAGAAACCCCAAGTCACGTCCCTGGGTCACGTTATTGGACATGGACAAATGGCCCCATGAGATACGAAAACGAAAGTAGTTGGGGAATGTTTCACACCGTTGGCAAAAAAAAAATATGCAGTACTACGGTTCATGTGATTGACCAGATTTTACCGAAAGTTTGTGCCAAACTTTAAGCAGTGCGGCGGCTCCATTCACCAAATTGTCAAGGGCAAGAACTCTCAGTGGACAGTGGACTGTCAAAAGGCATTTTACAATCAAAATACTGGGTTAACACTGCTCCCAGAAGAGCTACACTAGATTAGGCGAAGCCTTTCAAGGTGGCTATCGTTGCCAGTGGTGTGGGTATTGGCCCAGTGTTCCGACAGTAGGATGATGGGGAAAATAGAAAGGCCCAACGGGTATTATTCTGGGAAGTCAAACGTTCATCAACAGAAATGTTCAACGGTGGAGAAAAAGACTTTAAAGTTAGTGTTGGCATTATACCATAACTGTGTTTATATTACCAGCAATGCATCTGAGACAATCGTATACACTGATCACAACACATTTGTGGGAAAAACTAAGGACAAAAATTCAGATTGTTTAGATGGAGCTTCTTGTTGTAGCCATTCAATCTGACAATTGTGCATGTGGAAGGTCGCGAAAGCGTGAAAGCAGATGAGTTATTGAGACTCGAATGAAATACAGAGGTGTTCGGTGGTTGGTGTACCGCGGCCTGAATTTGAAAGGGTTTGTGCATGTTTGAATGTATACAGTTAGCACAGTGTATCTGTCTGTTTTGGGACTACTAAATGGGTTTGAAGGATTAAAAATGCCGCCATCTTTTAGCATTGATAGTTCTTTTTTTCAGTGGGGGGAGACATGTCACAAAGCAAGTCCCTTATTTGTCAAAAAGCTGTTCCTTGGCTCAAGGAGACTCTATCCTTGGTTTCTTTCGCAGGGACAATAAAACGGGGCCAAGCTCCTATCTGTCTGGTTTGGTACAGAAATGAAAAGGATTTTTAGAGGCCTTTTGTTTATATGGAAACAGATGAGACTTCAGGCCAAAGTGGTCATGCTTTATAAGTGACCAGTATAATGAACAGAGAGTGGTGAGCTATTTTAGCTGAATTAGCTGAGCTGAATTGAGCTGAGCAGTTTTCAGTTGAGTTTTGAACTGGCAAGTTCATCTGGGAGCTGTGTGGAAACTCTCTCTCTTTTCTGACCTTCAATTTCAACCTGGAAGTATATGTTCCATGTGTACTGGTTTTAAGTGGGAGTTTGATTATTGGGACAGTTGTGTATGCTCGGAACAGCATAATTAAGTCTAGTTGAATAGGTTGAATTCTGTCGTGATTCTTTATTCTGTTCTTTGTGTTTCATTGTGTAATTTTATGAATAAAGTTTTTGTCTGTTTTAAAATGTATTAGTTATCCTAGCTAAATTACTCCTATTTCAAATCTCTTTCCCAGTCCCTTTCCAACATGGCCATCCTTGGTGTCCTCCATTGCCACAACGAACCAAACCATTATTTGGAAGAACAAGATCTCATCTGTCTCCTGTGTAGCCTACACCCCGGGGACTCAACATTGAATTCTCCAATTGCAAATAAGCTCCCTTCCAATCCCCTGACTCCCTTCCCAGACCTTCCCCTCCCTTCCATTCCTCTGAGCAAGCTTTTGTCCAGCTACCTACCAACTGGACTCAGCCATCCCATCACCAACCCGCTTGTACCCTTGATCTGTGTTCACTTATCCCCCACCTCGCCACTCTGTCTCCTCCTCCCTCACCCGCACTTTATCTATAGACTCCCCTACTCCCATCCACAGTCCTAACGAATAGTTATATCCAAGGCGTCCATTTCTCAACGTCTTGTTGCTGCCTTGCTTATTTTGTTCTTCCAGCTTCCTGCGTGTGTATTTTGGATTCCAACATCTACTTTTTTTAAAAATTGTCTTCTTGTGTAACAGGCAGGAGTGAGTGAACGCATTGCGCCTCTTGTTATCCAACAGATCAGATGGGTGGAATGGATTTCTTATATTACTGTGAAACCAGCTAGAGTTGCTGAAGGAGTTCCTCTTTCTTTTAACCATGGAAATGTTTAGTGCCCAGCAGTGCTTTTGATCAATGTTACCTTTACATTAGCAGCACAAGCTTGAATGTTGTCCAGATTTGATACCTGAGTACCTTAGGAGGTGACTCATTATTCTCAACATTGTATAATCTTCACAGGACATCCCCACCTCTGATCGTATGACAGAGGGAAAGATATTGATGAAACAGCTGAAGATGTTTATGCCGAAGAAGCTATCCTGAGGATTTTCCACAGAGATATGCAGGGACTGGGAGGATAGATGTCTACCAGGCCCATTGTGTTCTGAATGATTCAACCAGTGGGGAGTTTACAACTGATTCCCATCAAGTTCAAGTTTGTTCAGTCCCCTTGACATTTCGCTCAATCAAATACTGCCATGACATCAGGGCCAGTCATTTTACGCTGTGTTCATATCTTCTATCCATTTCAAAAGGCCAAGGTGGATGTGTGGGGCGTGTTTCCTTCTCTCAGGGAGTAGTGACAGTTGGGACCAGATAGTTGGGGTGGCCAAATCACTGAAATGTTTGTGGGGTGCGAGTGGGTGTCAATGGATTTTGACCCATCAGAGAGTTGAGGGCCAAAAAGAATTGGGCATAAAAGAGGAATTGAGGCCGAGTGAAGTTCGGCCCTGACTTAATGAATGGAATGGCAGGTCTGATGGGCTATCTGGCCTGGTTTTATTCCAGTATACTCCATAGTCCAGTCACTTTGTGGTCTCTTCAATTTCCTGTGTTACCGACTTCAAGTAACTGAATAGACTGATCCTGTTGCTGTGTAATTGATACTAATGCTGCATGGTCTGGTTACAGTTTTTTAGGCCCGAGGGGTTTATTGGCCTACTCCTGTAATTGTACATCAAGCTCCAGGGGTTGAAAGGCCTCATTCTGTTCTGCTGTAACTGAAATCCATATTGACTAAGTCTTGGAGAAAGTGAGCTCTGCAGATGCTGGAGATTAGTGCCGAAAAGCGTGGCACTGGAAAAACACCGCAGGTCAGGCAGCATCAGAGGAACAGGAGAATCGACATATTGGACGTCCCTGATAAAGGGCTTATGTCCGAAACATAGATTATCTTGCCCCTAAAATGCAGCCTGACCTGCTGTGCTTTTCCAAAATCATATGTTTCAACATCTACTGCCCTACCCAAGTCAATCTTCCTGGTCACATCATCCAATTACATTAAGAAAATTGTCAAGCACAAACTTCCTCGCACAAAGCCACACTTACTCTTCCTAATCAAAGCCTATCTTTCTAAATGCATGTACATCTTATCCCTCAGAACCTTCTCAAGTAACTAACCGAGCACGGATGTTAAACCTACTGGTCTGTAGTTCCAAGGCTTTTTTTGTGCATTTCTCCTTGAATAAGGGCAGGGCATTTGCTACCCTCCAGTCTTCCGGGACGTCTACTGTGATTAGTGATGATCAACATTATAGTCCAGAGTCGCCGAAAATTCTTCTGGAGCCACTTGAGCTGTTCTTGGATATATCGGGTAAGGACCATGAGATTTATCCACTTTCAAACATTCTAGTATGTCCAAATCTCCTCTACTATGACATGGATTGTCCATAAGATATCATAACTAACTTTCCTCAAGTTCTGAAGTCATCATGTCTTTCTCCACAGTAAACATAGAGTAGAAATATTCGTTGAGGATTTCACCCATCTCTTATAGCTCCACACATACTTGTCCAGATTGGTCTTCGATGGGTCCTATTTTCTCTCCAGTTATTGCTTTTTCTTTTAATATATTTAAGTACCTTTTTGGATTCATCCTAATCTTCTCAGCCAAGGCTCGCTCTTGTCCCCTTTTCACCCGACTGATTTCTTTCTTCAGTGAACTCCTGTATCTGTTATATATCTCCAGGGATTCCCTTGATCCCAGCTGCCTGTACCTGAGTCACGCCTGAAGTTCGAACATGAACCTGTTGACCTGTTTTGTCCCTCTCCATAACTATGTGAAAACGAATAGAACTATGGTTACTGGTCCCAAAGTGCTCCTCCACTATTAATTCAGTCACCTGTCCAGCCCGATTTCCTAAGAAAAGTTTGAGTTTTGCCCCTTCCCGAGTAGGACACTCTATATACTGCTTGAGGAAACTTTCCTGATGCATTTAACTGATTCTACCTCATCAAATCCCTTAATGCTCTGGCCGTTCCAGTCTGTATTAGAAAAATTAAAATCCCCTAGTATGATATCCGTATTGCTCCTGCAGGTCTCCCCTCTCTCCATGCATATTTGTTACTCTCATTCCTGTTGACTTTTTGGGGCCTATATTAACCCCAATACCTCACCATTCCATTCCTATTTCTTAACTCCACCCACAAAGCCTCATTGGGTGATCCATCAGTTATTTTATCTCTGATTACTGCTGTGGTACTCCCCTTAATCAGAAATGCAACTCCCCCTCCCCTCCTTCCACCATCTCCGTCTCACCTAATGCACCTGTTCCCTAGCACATTAAGCTGTCTGTCCTTTCCATCACTTAGCCATATTTCTGTAATGGCTATAATATCCCAGTTCCACCTACAAATCCACACGCTGAGTTCATCGGCCTTACCTGTCAGCCCGCGTGCTTTGAAACAGATGCAATTTAATCCAAAATGCATTTCTTTCTCTCTGTCGTTTTCCAGCCTAACCTTACTATTTCTGATGAATGTATCTCCTTCCACTTGCCTGCCTGCTCTTGAGGATATGACCACTTGCCAATCTAGTTTAAACCCTCCCTTGTAACCCGAGCAAAACTGGCCGCCAATATATTGGAATCACCTTCAGTGCAAGTCTCTGACGTTAATCTCCCTCTCAGGAGATTATCACTGTCAAGGTATTTTTAAAGAATGATTCTCCTAGCTCTCTGTAATTACACTGCAGGACCTCATCCCTATTTCTACAGATGTCATTTGGCCAACGTGCATAATGATTTCTTCTGCTCACCCTCCCCTTGAGAATGTTCTGCAGCCACTTGGAAACATCCTGAACCCTAACACCTGGAAGGTAACGCACCATCTTGGATTCCCGTTTGTGACCATAGAATCTCTGATCTGTCCCATTAACAATCGACCCTCTTAACTTTAACGCCTAACTTTACCCTTTCCCGCTGTGCCCAAGAGCCAGTGGTCGTAACACCAACCTGGCAACTGCTGCTTTCCCCTGAACAGGCATCGCCCCCAACAATCCAAAATGGTCTCCTTGTTTTTGAGGGTAATAGCCACAGTGGATTCCTGAAATCCTTGCCTACTCCCTTTGCCATTCATGGTGGTCGCCCATCTACTCTCTGCCTGGAACATTACAGGAAGCAAGGAACGCCTGCTGGATTAAATTGTGTTCATTTAGATACTGATATATGAGGCTAATGAACTCAGGACGATGAATGTTGGACTGGAATATTACAGTCATTAAAGAAACATAACTAGGGGCATGTCTATGAATTTGTCAGCATCTCGGATGACCCTCAGTGCATCCTAGATTAGATTACCTACAGTGTGTAAACAGGCACTTCGGTCCAACAAGCTCGCACCGACCCACCGAAGAGCAGCCCACCCAGACCCACTCCCCTACAAGCAACACTACGGGTAATTAAGCATGACCAAGTCACCTAACCTGCACATCTTGGGACTGTGGGAGGAAACCGCAGCACCCAGAGGAAACCAATGCAGACACGGGGAGAATGTGCAAACTCCACACAGACAGTTGCCCGAGGCAGGATTTGAACCCTGGTCACTGGTGCTCTGAGGTAGCTGTGCTAACCCATGATTCACCTTGCCGCCCAGCGTCGCTCCCTGACACGGTCTAACAGGAGCTGAAGCTTGGTGCAGTGCCCACACGTGTAGCCATCAGGGACGGTGGAAATCTCCCTGAGCTACCACATCTCACAAGATGGAGCGTGCAACTGCCCTAAATGCCATCTCGACTGATGCAACAATAAAGTTAAATAGACTTTATTTGAGTTTACCTGTACATTTTGCTGAGCTGAGCTATCCGAAGCCTCTCATGTCAAAGCCTTCCTGCTTACTCTGCTACAACGGCATGTCTCCCTCTCCCTCCACATTTAAGTTTGGTCAGGGAAGGAAGGAGACACCACAGTGATGTAGTGTTAAGGCCTTCAGCACTCCTTGACACCTGGCCCCAGACTACCTGCTCCCCAGTGCAGGTCTGCTCTTGGCCTTGGAGGGTGTTTGCTGTGGTCTTTTTTCTGGTAGTGGTGATTGTGTTCGATGCAAATCCTCACCCTAACAGGCAATCCATGTTATTGCAGTCCTCTCGTACTTTCTCTCCATTTGTATTGCGTTTATGAATTCCTTGAATCCCTCAATTGCATTCCAAACTGTGTCTCGCTCCATAGTGAGAGAGGTTGATGTTCTTGTGAATACAGGGGTATTGGAAAAGAACACCATTAGACTAGGGGCAACAATATGTCTATCCGCTAATTGAGTGTGCTTTTCCTTCGATTAGGTTATATTTATTTTGTTAATCCCCCATTCCACTTTCCTGTGATTTCTCCGTAACGCTTGTATAAAAATCTGTCTGTCTCAGCCTTGAAGGTATTTAATGATCCAGCCTCAACAGTCCTCCGAATTTTCTACAATTGTGTCCCTCTCACTGATGTGAGACTTGGTGGTCTTTAATCTGGTGATTTACCCACTCCATCTTGCATAAAATTCCAATTCTTCCTCAGCTCCTGTTTCAATTTGCTCAAGGGTCAAATGGTCACTCTCCCTGAATCCAGGAACTGCTTCAACAAACTGAAGACCGATTTGTTAAGTGTGTTTAACATATTCTCTGACTCTGTTAACAGAGTAATTAGAGTATTTGTCTCTAATACTCCCATTCCTTCCCACGTTTTCATCTTCCCTTTCATAAACCAAAAAAAAAGACTGTGGATTCTTGCTAATGTTACCCTCCTTCTGCTCTTCCACTGACTTTTTAACTTTAGCCCTCCACTTGCTATATTCTTTTAGGACCTTCATTGACCTGCTCACTTGGTACCAGATTTAAGCTTCTCTTTCCTTTTTCATCCTGTTCAGAATTTGTGTCGACATCTGAGGTTCACTGGGTTTGTTTTCCTAAATTTTATCTTCGGTGTAACATGCTGGGCCGACACTGTCATCAATTCAATTTTAAACAAATGATTCCCCCAACCACCGCCTCACCTTGTTCTGCTACAGTTTCACCCAGAAGCAACTGCACTTTGGCCAGATCCTGTCATTGTTTTCCATAAAATCTGTCTCCCCAATGCAAAAAGGTCTTATTTTTCTAACATTTTTAGGGTCTTTTCCTTCGCAAAGTCAAAATGTGTGACATCACGATCACAGGTCCTTTCATGCTCTCCCACTTCTGCCTGGAACAGCTGACTGGCTTCGTTCCCCACAGTGAGGCCCAGCACTGCACTGCCCATTGTTGTATCTGAACTTTATTGATATAAGAAGCTCTCTGAAATACATTTCAAAACACCTGCCCCTCTTAAAAATTTATCACTGACCGAATGAATGTTTGGAATTGAAATGCTTGAATATAACTATCTTATTATTGTTTTACACACCTCAATAGCTTGGATATATACTTGCACCCGTACTTTCCTTTATCTTGGGGTCTATAATATATCCCTAGCAGTATTTCTGTCATGGATTTGCTCCTGAGCTCTAACCACCAAGCCTCTTTAGAAGATCCTTTCAAGATATTGTCCCTTCTTACGCCAGTAACTGACTCCATAATTAATAAGGCAACATCACCTCATCTTTTACCCTCTCTTCTGTCCTGACTCTTGTACTGGTACCACAGAATATTGAGTTGTTAGCCCCGACCTCCCTTAAAGACATCTCTGTAATGGCAAAAATGTCACACTTCCACATGTCACCTCGTTTCCTTATCATATCTGTCTGTCTGAAAATAATACCAGCATCAAGGTAAAGCACATCCAACCTGGAATATATCACCTGGAATACTCTGCATCTCGGAGTTCTTCAGTCATTCACTGTTCGTTATCAACCTGTCCAATTCATGAACCAAAACTGTAACTCTGGGACTGAATGAATATTTGTTGAATTTGAAATTCCTTTTTAGTAAATGTGTTCATCAAATGCAACTTTCCAGAACTGAACAGTCAGCTCCAGATACCACCAGTTTCTACTGATTAGTTCCCTACTCAGTGTGCAGAGGGGACAGCCCTCAGTGATGGAGAAAGGGAGGACTGGTGATCAGAGTCGAAAATTGTGGCGCTGGAAAAGCACAGGCAGTCAGGCTGCATCTGAAGAGCAGCAGCAGAGTCAAAGCTTCCCATGTTTTCCATTCCATAATTCACAGGATATTGGGAACCATACTTGCTCAGGAAGGCAGCACTGTACAGAGCCCTGAAATGGAAAGCAGTCAATCATTTGATTGGACAGGGAGTAAAAAGTTGAGGTGAAATACAGACTGTTTGAAGTACAAACATAAGGATAGATAAATCCCTCGGCCAGACAGGAAACACTCTAGGTTACTACAGGAAGAGAGGGAAGAGATTTCTGTGCCTTTGGCAATGGTCTTTGTGCCTTCACTCTCCATTGGAGTAGCGTCGGTTGATTGGAGGGTGGCAAATGTAATGCCTTGTTCAGGCAAAGAAACAGGGATTTTCCTGAGAATGACAGGCCAGTCAGTCTTACATCAGTATTGGGCAAACTATTGGAGAGGATTCTGGAAAAACAAGGTTTGATTAGAAATAGTCAGCATGGATTTATGAGGGGCAGGTCATACCTCACAGCTCTTATTGGATTATTTGAGGATGGGATTAAACACACTGAAGAAGGTAGAGCAGTGAATGCGGAGTGCATGGATTTTAACAAAGTGTTTGATAAACTTCCCCATGATAGTTTCATTCAGAATGTAAGGAGGCATGGTATACAGGGAGACCTACCTGTCTGGATACAGAATTGGCTAACCCATAGAATACAGAGGGTTGTGACAAATGGGAAGTATCCAGTGTGGAACTAGGTGAGCAGTGGTGTTCCGTAAGGATCGGTTCTGGGACCTCTGTTGTTTGTGATTTTGATAAATGACTTGGATGACGAATTGGAAGGGTAGGTTCGTAAGTTTGATGATGTAACACAGGTTGGTGGAACGGTGGATAGAGTGGAGGGCTGTTGTAGTTTGCAACAGGAACATTGACAGATGCAGTACCCAGCTGCGAAGTGGCAGATGGTGTTCAATATGGAAAGTGGGATACGATTCATTTTGGAAGTTTGAAGTTGAATGCAGAATACAGGGTTGAAGGCAGGATTCTTACATTGTGGAGGAACGGGGGGTCATTTAGTTCATGACATAGCAACCACAAAGTTGCTACCCAGGTTTATAACGGTGTTAAGGATGTGTTTGATGTGTTCATTAGCCGAGGGAGTGAGTTTAACAGCTGTGAGGTTATGCTGCTACTCTATGGAGCCCTGGTGAGACCACACTTAGAATATTGTGATCAGCTCTGGTTGCCTCATTATAGGAAAGATGTGGAAGCTTTGGTGAGATTGCTGAGAAGATTTATCAAGATGCTGCCTAGACTGGTGGGCATGGCTACAAAGAAAATTTGAGGGAGCTAGGTTGTTTTCCTCATTGGAACGAAGAAGAATGGAAAGTGACTTGACAGGGGTGTTCAAGATGATGAGACATATAGATAGAGTGGATAGTCATTTACTTTCTGCCAGGGTGGAAATGACTCTCGACGGGGTATGATTTTCAGGTAATTGGAGGAAGGTTTGGGGTGATGTCAGAGGTAGGCTCTTTCACAGAGGGGTGGGTGTGTACAATGAACAGCCAGAAGTTGGAGTAATGTCAACTATATTCGGTATATATAATTGGATAGGCACATGAATGATAATATAATAAAATCTGATTGAAGATTTGCAGCTCGGGTATCCGTTGTTGTGGTTCTGCTCGCCGAGCTGGAAGTTTTTGCTGCAAACGTTTCGTTCCCTGGCTAGGGAACTTCATCAGTGCTGTTGGAGCCTCGTGTGAAGCGCTGCTTTGATGTTTCTTCCGGTATTTATATTGGTTTGTTCTTGCCGCTTCCGGGTGTCAGTTTCAGCTGCAGTGATTTGCATGTGGGGTCCAGGTCGATGTGTCTGTTGATGGATGTTCTTGCAGTTTCCGGGTGTCAGTTTCAGCTGTAGTGGTTTGTATATGGTGTCCAGGTCAATGTGTCTGTTGATGGAGTTTGGGGATGAATGCCATGCTTCTAGGAATTCTCTGGCTGTTCTCTGTCTGGCTTGCCCTATGATAGTGGTGTTTTCCCAGTCAAATTCATGTTGCTGGTTGTCTGAGTGTATGGCTACTAGAGATAGCTGGTCGTGTCGTTTTGTGGCTAGCTGATGTTCATGGATGCGGATTGTTAGCTGTCTTCCTGTTTGTCCTATATAGTGTTTTGTGCAGTCCTTGCATGGTATTTTGTAAACTACGTTAGTTTGGCTCATGCTGGGTATTGGGTCCTTTGTTCTAGTGAGTTGTTGTCTGAGCGTGGATGTTGGCTTGTGTGCTGTTATGAGTCCTAAGGGTCGCAGTAGTCTGGCTGTCAGTTCTGAGACGCTCCTGACGTATGGTAGAGTGGCTAGTCCTTTTGGTTGTGGCATGTTCTCGTTCCTCGGTCTATCTCTTAGGCATCTGGTGATAAAGTTGCGTGGGTTTCCGTTTTTGGCGAATACCTTGTATAGATGTTCCTCTTCCTCTTTTCGCAGTTCTGGTGTACTGCAGTGTGTTGTGGCCCTTTTGAATCGTGTCCTGATGCAGCTTTGTTTGTGTGTGTTGGGTTGGTTACTTTCATAGTTTAAGACTTGGTCTGTGTGTGTTGGTTTCCTGTGTACCCTTGTGGTGAATTCTCCGTTGGGTGTTCTCTCTACTAACACGTCTAGGAATGGGAGTTGGCTATCCTTTTCTTCTTCTCGTGTGAATCGGATTCCTGTGAGTGTGGCGTTGATGATTCGGTGTGTTTTTTCTATATCTGTGTTTTTGATGATTACAAAGGTACCTTTGTAATCATCAAAAACACAGATATAGAAAAAACACACCGAATCATCAACGCCACACTCACAGGAATCCGATTCACACGAGAAGAAGAAAAGGATAGCCAACTCCCATTCCTAGACGTGTTAGTAGAGAGAACACCCAACGGAGAATTCACCACAAGGGTACACAGGAAACCAACACCACAGACCAAGTCTTAAACTATGAAAGTAACCACACCAACACACACAAACAAAGCTGCATCAGGACACTATTCAAAAGGGCCACAACACACTGCAGTACACCAGAACTGCGAAAAGAGGAAGAGGAACATCTATACAAGGTATTCGCCAAAAACGGATACCCACGCAACTTTATCACCAGATGCCTAAGAGATAGACCGAGGAACGAGAACATGCCACAACCAAAAGGACTAGCCACTCTACCATACGTCAGGAGCGTCTCAGAACTGACAGCCAGACTACTGCGACCCTTAGGACTCATAACAGCACACAAGCCAACATCCACGCTCAGACAACAACTCACTAGAACAAAGGACCCAATACCCAGCATGAGCCAAACTAACGTAGTTTACAAAATACCATGCAAGGACTGCACAAAACACTATATAGGACAAACAGGAAGACAGCTAACAATCCGCATCCATGAACATCAGCTAGCCACAAAACGACACGACCAGCTATCTCTAGTAGCCATACACTCAGACAACCAGCAACATGAATTTGACTGGGAAAACACCACTATCATAGGGCAAGCCAGACAGAGAACAGCCAGAGAATTCCTAGAAGCATGGCATTCATCCCCAAACTCCATCAACAGACACATTGACCTGGACACCATATACAAACCACTACAGCTGAAACTGACACCCGGAAACGGCAAGAACATCCATCAACAGACACATCAACCTGGACCCCACATGCAAATCACTGCAGCTGAAACTGACACCCGGAAGCGGCAAGAACAAACCAATATAAATACCGGAAGAAACATCAAAGCAGCGCTTCACACGAGGCTCCAACAGCACTGATGATGTTCCCTAGCCAGGGAACGAAACGTTTGCAGCAAAAACTTCCAGCTCGTTGATAATATAATGAAAGGTATGTAGGTTAGTTTGATCTTAGAGTAGGATCAAAGGTCGACAGAAAGTCAAAGACCGAAGGGTCTGTACAGTGCTGCACTGTTCTGCACTGTTCTGTGTTTTCAGTTTCACCCAGCTTGTGGATTGTCATCAATTGTTGAATGTGTGAGGGAGTGATGTGTGTGAGATCAGAAAGGTTTGAAGCGGTGTAAGGCCAATATCTCCAGTTATGGTGTGTATTGGTACAGTCACCTGAAAGCCAGTCTAATATGTGTTGTTACTTAGACCAGACAGAATCCGCAAAGTTCAGTGATTAATGTGATTTTGGATTGCTGTTTGCTGCTGGTTACTTCGCATACATTCTACTGTGTGATCCATGTAGTAATCTCTGACCATTCACAGAGATGTACAAATTTATTTTGATGCTGGAGAATGTGAAGGTGTCGTTTATTACATATGGATTTAGAGTTACAAGGCACTGCAATAGATTGTCAACTTGTTAACGTCTTCACCCGGGGTGCAGATGTATGGAATCTTGGAGGCAGGTCAGATTTCATCACTATAGGTAACTTGTATGGTGTGATGCTGGCTCTCCATGTCAACACGTCTGCTCTCTGGGCCAGGCTCTGGCTGAAGATGAATTTTAAAACTTGATTGCTGGTCAGCCATTAGTATTTAACCTGGACAACATTTGTACCTCCACTGAGATCAGTGATAGTCGGTTGACGGGTTCTCCCTCTGTCCAAGGTGGATTCCAAATTACTTGTTTTGAAGTAATGTTTGACTGACTGCCCCGAACCAGGTTAGAAACTCAATGTACAGATTTTGGAACAGGCGAATGAATCTCTGTGTATCTCAGGCATCTGTGAGGTCCAATAACAGTGTAAAAGATTTCAGATCTATTGGAAATAATTTTCAGCTTAGCTCATTGCAAGGTGGTGAGTTTACTGAGCCGAACAATAGTCGGATGTTTGCTATATTTCATGAATTGGGCAAAAATAAGATGTGAACGATAATCATTCAACTGAACTATAATCACTTCAATCAATTATGTTAATTCTATATTTATGGAACTAAAGCGAAAACTCCTGTCAAGATTTTCTAAGACAGAAATAAAGTATGTGCATTTTATTTTATCGAAGAAAGAACATATCTCTTGTGGTAATCAGATTAGATATTCAATGTCAGGATTCAAAGCAATGTTTTGCCAATCCAATATTTTTAAAGTGGTTGGCTTCTGAATGATAACATGTTCAGAGTGAGCAAACGACTGAACATACAAATAGAATTAGCGTTCTTATACATTTATATATAAACAATCAGTTTAATTTCTCACTGAAATGTACGATCTTCAGCTATTAGCCAGCAATTTAAAAATTGCAATAATTCACCATGGTCTGTGAACATTAAACGAAATAAATTATTTGTGTTATCAAATTTTAGTGAATAATAATTTGAAAACTTCCAATTTTTAGAATGAATCATGTTTAATATGAAACGTGGAGAGTGAAAAAAAAGCAACGAACGTAATATTGTGTCAGTGAAAAGTCAGAGTTTTCCAAACAGTTTTGTGCCAAAGCAATGAGATATTTGTTTTAGTAATGGGAATACAACATGTAAAATATTCATGTTCTGAGTAATAATTAGACTTCATAATGAAGCTGACCTTGCAATACTTGCATTCTAAATGCTTATGCTGCACCAAATAATCAGATATTTGAGAGCATTTACACAGTGACATAATTGGATACTAACTTTTATTCACAGCTGACACATGATTGAGTACAAACTTTAAAGTACAGGAGGAGGTCATTGGCCATTATGTATGCATCAGCTCAAAAAATATCTCCCAAGAATCTCCCATTTGCCAGCCCTCTCTCTGTTGCCCGTTAAATTCATAATTTCCAAATATATATCCAGTTCTCTTTTGAATCTTCATCCACAACTTTCCGAGCCGGTCAATTCCAATTCGTAACAACTCTCTAAATAAAGACGTTTTTCCTTATTTCACTTCTAGCTATTTTACTGACAACCTTACAATTAGAATTCCTTCGTGCTATAATGCCTACTAACAGAGTATTCTTTCTCTACTCTGCAACTTTTGTTTATACTTTTGAGCACCGCAATAAATTCACATCTTTGTCTGTTCTGCTGCAGGAACAATAAGCCTTGCAAGAACTTTAACAAACACTAAACGGAAAAACAAGCAGAAAACTAGTCTCCAGGATATTTGAACATCAATTAGCTACAAAAGACATGACCCCAATACGAATACCTTATGTACTGATGAGGAAGTACGCCATTTTGACTAGGACAGGCCAAACATAGACAAGCACAAGAAATCCTGGAAACATGGCATTCCAACCGGAACTCCATCAACAAACACATCAATTTTGACTCCATCTACCATCCTCTGAGAAAAAGAGCAGGAAATAACATTATGGACACCGGAAATTACATTACCAACTCAAGGAAACTGAAACATTTAAATAGAAGGTGGGAGATAACACCAGCACTTCACTGGAGGCTCACTGACTGAGTACAGTCAATGGAACAAACTAGGAACTGCCATTAGCTACTGCTTCAGAATATATCTGAGTGTTCGTGGCTGCCACCACATAGAATAATTGAATGAAAATGCGAGCCTGCATCACCAAGTGCATAACCAAAGGCTTTTTTTTTAAAGTTTGTGAGATTACCTGGTCAATCACCCGCCTAGGAAATGCATTAGTGTTATTAGTGACAGAAATCCGGCTCAGTGGTTAGCAAGCCTGCCTTCGAGCGCTGGGGACCCAGGTTTGTTGCCAGCCTCGGGTGACTGGCTGCATGGATTTTGCAAATTCCCCCCATATCCGCGTGGGTTTCCTGTAGGTACTCCGATTTTCTCCCACAATCCAAAGATGTGCAGGATAAGTGAATTGGCCATGCTAAATTGCCCAAAGTGTTCAGAAACTTGTAGGTTAGGTACATTAGTCAGGGGTAAATATAGGAGGAATGTTTTGGGTGGGTTACTCTTTGGAGGGTCAGTGTGGATGTTTTGGGCCGAAGGGCCTGTATCCACAGATAGGACCTTTATATTCTATGTCTGTGCCACCCTCTCAGTTCAATACAGACACCAGAAATCCCCTCTCAATTCCCTGCCTTTCACTTTAAGTATGTTTCCTTTTGTTTTTGACCGTTAGAGTAAGGGAAACAGCTGCTGTCTGTTCATCCTCTCCATACCCTTTATTCTCTTGTACACCTGTACAAGGTTCCCTCCTCAACATTCCCTGCTGCAAAGAAAAAAGGAACAAGTTTAGCCTTCGCCCTTCAAAGTTTGAGTTGTCACTTGTCTTGTTAATTCAGATGTGCATCCTCTCACATTTATCAGTGTTAAACTTCATCAGCCATAAATCTGGATAGAGAAATCATCCGTTTATATCGTCCTGTAGCCTAATCCTGTCCTCCTCACTGTAAAGCACCCAGCTAATCTTTGTGTCATCCCCAACATTAGTTATCATTCCACTGCCATCCATCTTCCACATTCTCACCATCATCATTTATGAATATCACAAACAAACCTTGATTTCCTTCCTGTTCTCCAGATGTTATTCACAAAGGAATAATTAAGAATTCTAGTCTCTTTGTTGTTCTTATTTTGGGGAATTTACAGAGTGATGTAGTTAACACCTATTATGAGGTGCTGCAAATACCATTTTCTACACAAAGTTAAATTCACCTTTTACACTCTGTCCCTCAGCATGTCTTATTCATAAAGCTTGTAACTAATTTAGGATCAACTATGGTTTGGCACCTGGCACTGGAAGATTAGCCTGTTGTGTGGCACTGTCCTTTGTAACAATAGTCAGAACTGAAGAAATTTTTCATCTGCAGGATGGACACAGACTCATTGCTTGAATCAGCTAATGTGATGAGGATAAATATTCAATTAAATTCTATGTTATGGACAAACTGCAGGAGATCAAATCATATTCTCATGTCTACCTAGAATTGGAAGCAAATGCATACTGTTAAAAATATTCAAAAATGTTGAGACACAAGAGCAGGAGAGAAAAAAAACACATCACCTGCATTTGATGGAGATACAAAACTACAGAGTGAATGTACAATCTGTTAAAGAATCAAGTGATAAAAAAGAAGCACATCAAATCTTAATTTTCAATGGAATCAGATCCCAATTTTCCTGAACATTGGTGGTTTTCACCCAACCTCACTTTTCCAAAAACAAACTTTTCCCAGTCACTCAAACTTCATTCGTCATTCTTCCTCCCCTTCCTACTCTTTCTTTACACTCCTACTTCCCTTGCACTACCCCTTCTGTTGCCACATACTCTTCCACTGATAATATCTCTTCACATCGTTCTTCTGCCATTCCCACTGTAAGTTATACCAGTTCCCTAGTTACTCCCACTTCCATTGGCCATCTCTTATCCATTTTTGCTTTCCAACTGGGGTGATGGGAGCTCCTGGCTTCTGTGCTGCTATTGGTCATCAGTGAATGATGAGATTGAGATGATCAATGCCCAATGTCTAATAGTGTATGTCTGTCATTGTCCAATGCAGCATGAATAGGGTGGGTTTTTCCCCCATACAGAGTGGAATGTTTTTTTTTCTGTCTCTGTGTCATAGCGCTTAACCAAGCAGCCTCATCCCAAATAGGAAACACCTCTCTTCAGAATCAGAAGTCCATGCATCTGTTTGTCCTTAAACGTTGCGAGGACAGTGACCACATTGTTCAATAAGCCGTGTTCTATCCTTTTTCCTCTTTAGTATTTTAACTTATTTTTCAATGTCAGTTGAGGTGAGATCAGACTAACTTCCCTTGCCATCAAAGTAGCATTTGATTCATGTAGCATCATTCACCCTCAGCAAACTGTGGTTAATGGAAATCAGAGGAAATTCTGTGCTGGTAATTTCCTCAATGAACAATGACACCTTACCCAGAGATATTGGGAATGACAAATAAACTCTGCCCTTGCTAGTGCCTTACAAAATCATGAATGGATTTGTTTTATTAATAACATCAAGATACATCAGTTTTCACAGTTTGGTCTAAAGTCTCAGAAAAGTAAGACCTTGCTGGTTGAGCGTCACCCCAATGAAATCAGAGCATTACAATAAGGTCAAGATTCAGATTATCTTCAATCATTTACTTTCTGAGCACTGGTCGTGCGGTGTCAATGCCACTGAGATCAACATTTTCTCTGTTCAACAGCATCACATCACATTGGCTCAAGGCTGCACCATTCCCCAATTCTACTTCCTTCTCCAGCTCATTCGCCATGCTCACCAGATATACGAGGTACACAAGATGGAATGACCTAGAGATGCCTATGAGCCTCTGAACCTGCCACCCCACCCATGCCCTGTAATCTGAGTCCATCCCCTCCCCCAAGCCCACCTCCTGTCGTGTATTCACCATCCCTCCTAACCTTCCTCGCTCTAATGCTGAATGTTCTGTACTCAGCAAAGGTCTCAGCTTTATCCCTCTGTGCCCCCACTTTAATGAATTTCAGGAACGACATAATGTTGAACTCCTCTTCTACCATCTTCTCCTCGGTGTCCATTTCTTTGGACAAGAGTCCACTCGCCATTCCATAGACCCTTCGCCCAGCTCCAACACTCTCCCTCCACCTGGATCCATTCCTCTGGCATTTACTTGAACTCAACATGTTCATTGAGAACTTTCCATGTGAGTTTAGTTGTCTTAAATTCACTGTATCCCCTCACCCTATCCAACCTATCACCCTCTGAACAGACTGCACGCTGTATGCTTCAATCAACCCTGACTATGTTATTCAGCCTGTGCCGATAAGGGTGCTGCTGCTGTAGTCTGGTGGACTCACCTCTACATTTCAGAGGCTGAGTGTCAGGTCTCAGATACCTCCACATTTCACCTGCTGGTCCATAACTCTACCATGGCACTTCAGGCTATTTTATTTACTAAATCTGACCACATTTCATCTGGAGATTCCCACTCACTGGCCCACACCTCCCCCCCCCCCCAGTCACCCCCACCTAACAGTCCCGAAGCTGACGGCCCTCTGATAGCAGAGTTCGCTTTTATCTCCTCCTGAAAATCCACAAACAGAACTGCCCATGCAGACACATTGCTTCAGCCTCCTCCTCCCATACAGAGGGGGTGCATGGATACATAGGTGGGCCCAAGTTATACCTGTTTCTTCATGGGGTACGTAGGTCATTCCATTTCCAGTGCTATTCCAGCCCCCATCCATAACTCTTTCTCCAATATGTAGATATTATCATCGCTGCTGCTCCTCTTTCTTGTCCAGAATTGGAAAAGTTCGTTGTTTCCAATTTGCACCGCTCCCTCACATTCACCTCTCTGCCTCTGACTCCTCCCTTCCTTGACTAGATATCTCTGCTTCTATTTCTGAGGATAGACCGGTCACTGATATCCAGTAATAACCGACCAACTCCCACAGCTACCTGGAGTATGCATCCTCGCACCCATTTCCTGCAAAGGCTCCATTCCATTCTCTCAGTTCCTCCGTCTCCACCACATTGCTTCTGATGATGTCAACTTCAAAAATGTGGCCTCTGATAAGTCCAGATTCTTCCTCAACCGAGAACTCCCCAGCACTGTTATTGACAGGGACCTCAACCAGTTCCGACCCAACTCCTGCACTTCTACCCTCAGCATCTTTCTTCCCTGCTGCAACAGCGTTAGAGTTTCCCTTATCCTTACCTACCATCCCACCAGCATTCACATGCAGAAGATCATCAGTCTGCATTCCCCCACCTCCAGCGAGATGCCAACATCAGACACATATTTGCCTCCTCTCCCCTTTCCGCCTTATGAAGTGACCATTTCCTCCAGGACACCCTGGTCCACTCTTTATTCACTGCCCACACCTCCCCCCCCCCCCCCCGACACACACACCACCTCCCCCAGCCCCCATCACAGGTACACTTCACTTTCCTCTGCTGAAGCTGTTACACTTTCCCATTTACCTCCTCCCTCGTCATTATCTAAGGTCCAAACATACCTTCCAGGTGAAGCAGCATCCTACCAATATTTCCCACAATCTGGTCTACTACATTCGCTGCTCACATTGTGATCTGCTCTACATTGGGGATACTAAAGGTAGACTGGGTGACCACTTCACTGAATATCCAAGCTGTACCTCTGCAAATGACCCTGAGTTTCCAGTTGCCTGCCAGTTTAATTCCCCATCCTGTTCCCTGGCCAGTATCTCTGCGTCAGGCTTGCTGCAGTGTTCCAGGACATTTCAACGCAAGCTGGAAGAACAACACCTCATTTTCCGCGTGTGGACCCTGCAGCCATTCAGACTCAAAATAGTGGTCAATAATTTTAGGGACTGAACTCCTCAATGCCCCCTACCCAGACACCAGGCCTAGTTCTCACGTGGCCTTCCATTACTCACCCCCTATTGTTAGCTATTAACAGTTTTCATGAACAGTTATTCAGCTTCTGCTGTATATTAATCAACATTTTCAGGGATGCCATCTGTTCTGAGGAAGGGCCACTGAATTAGAAACATTAATTCTGATTTCTCTGCACAGATGCTGCCGACCCTTTGCAGGAACTTCGGTTTTTGTTTCAACAATGTCTCACAATGTTTTTATATCACAATGCAATACATCATGGATATTTGGAGCTCTGTCAAACATAGGAACTTTGTAATTTCTCATTTGATGTCCATAAACTAATATTCGAGATTCAACTGAGATAGCAACTTTCCTTATATCGTTCAGATCAGTCAATTTGTCACAGTTCAGAAAGAAAAAGTAATCGATAGAGGGAAACTCAGCAGGTCTGGCACCCTCTGAGCAGGGATACACAGAATTAACATTTGATTTCAATATGACTTTTTCTGAACAGTGTCACATCATATTCGATATGTTAACTCTGTTTCTCTCTGCAGTTACTTCCTCACCTGTTGCACTTCTACCATCATTTTCTGTTTGTATTTCATGTTTCCGTATCCCTATATTTCATGTTTCTTGACAGGGATTCATGTTGAATTTGGTTATATATGGACAATGTAGTCCTTTCCTGTTCCTATTATAGTTGGTATGTCTGTGACACCTGTGCTACGGCCGAAATCTGTTTCTTCTTTAAGATTCAAAGGAAAAAAGAATATTTTTTTCTGATGATCCTGTAAATCTCAGGAACTCCACTTTGTTTGAAAAGACATTTTAGAGGCAGCTGAAATTTCATGAGATAATAGGAATAGATTATTTATGGTGGAGCACTCTGTGACCATGTTGAACAAACTTGTCTACCCTGTCTCCAAAGGTTTTGATTACATATCACAGAATTATTTACAGCAAACGTGAGGGGAACTCAACCCATTGTCTCTTCCAGCTTGGAATGACTATCTCTACTGTTAGTCTCCTGTATTGGCCCCATTGCCCTTCACATTTTGTTACGAGTGTCTGCTTTTTATTGTAAGTATCCTGCCAGATATGAACAATATGATAAATCTTAAACAAAAAGAAAATCAGAACTTAGAGGGCAAGCTCAGCAGGTCTGGCAGTATCAAAGTGAATGTTTCAGGCCCGGTGACCTTACTCGATCTGTATTCCCAATGATTAAATGGTGTGTATATAAAATATAGTTCACTTTATCACATTTAATATTATCCTTTTAGTTCACAATGTCATTCAGCATTGCATCACCCAAATGTTGGCTGTTTCCTTGTTATGCATTAGATTTAATTCTGTCTGTCAGAAAGAGGGATGATGACTGGGGAATATCTTTGTACTCCCCATGCAGTCTCCACAGGCACTGCTCCCATTCCGCCTTCTCTCCCACCCAATATCATTTTCACTCGAACCTGACTCATTAATTCATAAGTCTAAATGAATACATTCATTGTAATTATCCCTTTTAGTTTTGGACAGATGCCAAAATGCGAAAAAAAATACGGTTTAAAGCAAATAAAATTGCATTTAGAAGTCTGTCAATTTATATAAATAAATTACTGAAGTATATTACCTATGTAAGTTCCAAAGTTGCCTTATTAGAGCAGTGAGGGGAATAGTCAGAGAACTCCAAACTTCCTGTCTATGTTCATGGCGACTGTTCCCAGTGACAGTCTGTTCGCTGGCATTTGTTCCCGTGGAGGGGAGATCAGCACAGTAACAACATCCTGATTGTGATTGTTTTGGGGGTGGAGGGGAGAAGTGGAAGGATTTTTGGAAAGATGGTTAAACATAGTAATCGGACAACAGAGCAGAATCATGTAGCCTACAAAAAGAAAATATTTTTATTCTCTCTCACAACTGACTTCACCCAGCGATTGTGATGGGAGATGTGACCAATAGCCAGCAATGTCAACGTGTAGTCCAGTCCAGTTATATTGTGAACTGAATGTGCTGTATTGAAAGCAGGGGCTGTTTGCTCTGACTGTGATTGATGTCAATCTCCATGCAATGCAACTGTGTCACTGGAGGGTTTCCCTCTCCTGTTACTAAGAGGCTTCATTCAGGGCTCTACCACTGTAGTAACAGGTGCATCAGCTCCAACAGTAACTGAGATCAACAGCTGCATCGATCTGAATCTGAGAATAGCGGACTGGAACATTGCAACAATGGAGAGGAGGTTTTCCAAGAGTCTTTTCAAGATTTCACCCTCTTGGGGATTTCTACCATATCGGATATCAGCAGTGCTGATAATTATTCTGCATGGGATGGAGTGTGTGCTACTGACCTATTCTCGCTATTGTCGGTGTTCTCTACCTCTGTCTATTCATTAATCCCAGAAACAAGTTTGAACTTCAAATTTCTGTTATCTATATTTGTCAGAGAAAGAAACTATTGCCTTCAGTTTCAATTGCAGTCTCCATTCATTACCCATGAATGGCAGACCACTCCCTCACAAACATCTGCGAACAAAACTGTGCACAAACTCGAGATCCCTCTTTGCCCTGAACTGATTTATGTCTCCTGTTCTCTCTGTCACCAACCCTGTCCATTACCAGCTCCTAATATCCCCAATCTTCATCTCTGTGTCAGTGCTGTTGCTGAACAAACCATGGGCTGCACGTTGGTAAAATTCAGACTTAATGTTTCAAGCTCTCTTCTGACCAATTTTCCAATTACAAATATTTCAATCACAAAATTGCACTCGTCTCGAAAATTACTTCATGATTAGGACAATGTACGAATGTAGGAACGTTGCTGGATATAATTCAGAAGCTAAGCTTATTAAACGAAAGATATTGTTTCAAGTTATTTGTTTCAAGTCTGCAACAGCTGATGACAGAATTTAAATAAAAATGATAAGAATTGGAATAAAAGTGAATTTCACGAAAAACAAACAAAAGCAACATTTTGTCTGAAAACCTTCTTCTTTCACTGATCACCTTCGGTAAAGAAATCTAATGTTATTACCCGGTCTGGGCTAATTGTGACTTGAGACCCATGACAATGTGCTTAACTTTATATTGTCTTGTGGAATGGCCTCAGAGTCAGAGCAACTTGTGATGGTCACCAAATGCTGCCCTTGGCAGAGGTACCAACATCCGACGAAATAACAAAATTGAAGGTGAAATCAAATAAAGGAAGTAGCTGAATATGTGAACTTATAGAAAGGAATACAAAGAAACGGGCAGAAAGTGTTGGGAAACTTTCCTGAACTGAAAGCATCTGGAAAGGAGTGGGATTAATACAATTGACAGGGAAGTCTGCTTTGAAGGGGAGGAGGAATCAATAGAGAAAGAGAGATACAGAAGAAAAACAGCGAACAAAGAGAATGATGATCAGCTAGGCTGGAAATAAAATGTGAGACTCACCTGATTTATTTTTCGCCTTTCCCATCTTCTTGAATATTATGCCCATGTAAATACAGGTATCCCCCGCTTTTCAAAAGCTTGCTTTTCGCCACTTCCCTTTCTAAATGACTTACACAAGGACATTGTTTCACTAACCAAAATGTATCCGAACAGGATTTTCACTTTTATGAAGCAAGCCGAATTTTTTCCTATATAAATTAGTGCTCCTGCACTTTACACCATATCAGCTTGCCAACGGTTTCATAGGAACACACTGCTTACAAATAGTGAAGGAACCCTGTATATATCTAAGATCATGTTTAAAGCAATTTGATTCCATCTGTCTGTCCTCCCTCAGTATGGTCATCTTCTTATATCCCAAATTAGATATGGGTATCTCTGACTGGGGCAGCATGAGTTCATTTTTCCAGTTGCCCTTGAGAAGTTCTTGAGCCACTGCAGTCCACGTGTTTGATCTGATTTGGTTCCATTAATTTAGTCAAACGCACAATGCAAAGGTTTGTTTTTATTGTATTGCAGGCACATGATAGTAAACAAGTAAACAGAGATCACAGGGTCCTTGGACAGAGTGATGCATACAAGGTTACAGCTTCACAGGAGGTGTGCAAACTAAGATCGACATTAGAAAGATTAACATTATTTGAATAGTGAGAGATGTCAATTTGTCAGTCTAATAATGTTAGGGAAGGAAGTGTTCCTGAGCATGTTGGTCCATGTTTTCAAGCCTCTGTCTCTCCTCCCTGTTGGAAGAGGTGGTAGGAGATCATTACCAGTTTGTGAGAGAGATCTTTGATGTTGCCAGCCTTTCTGCGATAATGACAAGTATAAATGTTCGGAAGGTTGTCTTCCGTGATGGTCTGGACTGTGCACAATACCGTCTGTAGTATCTTTTGGTCCTAGGCAGAGCAGTTACTATGTCAGGTCATTATGCACCCGAATAGAATGCTTTGAGTTGCCAGTATGCAGAGCACTGGGAGGCGGGCGGTTTCAAAATAGTTAGATGTAACAATTGGCTGTTAACTGGATACCCACGTTCTGGTTGCTGTTTTGATAACAATTTAAATTTAACTGACAATTTTAAATTATGTCTTCTATACAAAAACCTTGTTGAGTGTATTGTATTAACAACATCGAACCAATGAGCCATCACCTGCTTCATACGAATAGAGAAGCCAACGAAGGAGAAAGAGACAGAAACAAAGGGAAGGAGAGAGAGAACACAGCGAGGGAAACAGATGGACAGTCAGTCAAAGAGAGAAAGGAAACAAAACAAGGAAACAAACAGTCACATGTGCAGGGAGAAGGGAATAGAATAGGTTCAGGGAAAGGAACAGCAGACAGGGAAAAGGAAAACACAGGGAAATAGGCAGTGTGAGAGAAACAGTGAGAGACAAAGGTCACAGGGAGCTGGGGATAGGGTCAAGGGGAGATGGGGAGATTGGGAGGACCTGGGGTGGAGGACCAGAGAGATCTGGGCGTGAGCACTGGAGGAAGATGGGGGTAGGGAGGTGAGGATTTATTTTGTGCTCCGCCAAGATATCCAGGCAGATCATGGATCAAGGTAAGCATGGATGTACTGAACAATGGCTGTAAAACATGTTTGAGAGGCATATACGTTACCCTGCACA
The DNA here is from genome assembly GCF_020745735.1 of Hemiscyllium ocellatum. Taxonomy (NCBI): domain Eukaryota; kingdom Metazoa; phylum Chordata; class Chondrichthyes; order Orectolobiformes; family Hemiscylliidae; genus Hemiscyllium; species Hemiscyllium ocellatum. The sequence goes on from NW_026869319.1 coordinate 2,340,116, forward strand.
GAGTGTGCGCTAGGCGAGGTCAATATGAACAACGTCAGCATTATCTGAGGTTAGAGAGTCCATTCATCGTTCTAATAACAGCTAGGAAGAAGCTGTTCCTGAACTTGCTGCTCTGTGTGTTCAAGCGTCTGTATCTTTTATCCTGATGGAAGAGGTTGTGGGAAATATTTACTGACATATGATGAGTCTTTGGTTAGAACAATGAACTCTCCAGTACAGGAACAGGCCATTCAGCGGTCCAAGCCTGAGCCGATCCAGATCCTCTATCTAATCCTGTCTTCTACTTTCTGAAGGTCTGTATCCCTATAATCCCTGCCCATTCATGTATATTTCCCAAAACATCTTAAATGGAGCAACACTGGTCACAGTTACACATTTTGAGAAACTCCCTTCCCCTACTACGCTCTGTCTCCTGTTGCCAAGCCAGTTTTTTATCCATGTAGCTAGCACACCCTGGACACCATGTGACTTCACTTTCCCCATAACCCGACAATGTGAAATCTTAGCAAATGTCTTCCTGTAGTCCATGTACATTACATCTACAGCCCCTCCCTCATCAATTAACTTTATCACTTCCTCAAATAATTCTATTAAGTTGGTAAGACAAGACCTTCACCACAATAAACCATGTTGCCTCTCACTGGTAAGACCATTTTCATCCAAATGAGAATAGATCCGATCCCTCAGTATCTTCTCTCGCAGCTTCCCCACCCCAGACGTCAAGCTAACTGGTCAATAATTAACTGGATTGTTCATGCTACCCTTCGTAAACAAGGGGATTAGAAACTTTCCAGTCCTCCGGGACCTCAGTTGTGTTCACGGATATTACAAAGATATCTGTTAAGGCCCAAGTTATTTCCTCTCTCCCTTCCCTCAGTAATCTTGGATAGATGTTGGCAGCCTTTCTGCGGCAACGAGCCGTGTAAATAGAGTCAATGGTTGGGAGATTGGAGTCCGTCATAGTCTGGGCTGTGAACACAATCTTCTGTAGTTTCTGATGGTCCTGGGCAGAGTGTTGCCGTATCAGGCCATTACGCACCCGGACAGGACGTTCACAATAGTGCATCTGTAGAAGTAGTGCATGCTAAATATCCTGAGCCAAGTGAGGAAGGAGTGACGTTTTTGAACCATCTTGACTGTCACACCTATGTGAGAAATCCAGGGTAGGCTGCCAGTTAACATCACTCCGAGGGACTTGACGCTCTGCACTGTCTCGACGGTTGATGTAGATAGGGGCTTGTTCCCCTCTTTTCGTTCTAAAGTCAATGATCAGTTCTTTACTTTTGCCGAATTTGAGAGGGAGGTGATTATCATTCCACCATGCCACCAAACCCACTATCTCCTTTCTGTGTTCAGACGCATCGTTGTTTAATATCCTTCCTGCTTTGGTGATGTCATCAGCGAACTTACAGTTGGCATTGCTTGGAATTTGGCAACACAGCCACGTGTGTATCGGAGTACAGTAGGTGCTGAGGATACAGCCGTGTTTGTACAGGGAGTACATAGGGGGCTGAGGGACACAGCCACGTGTGTACAGGGAGTACAGTAGAGTGCTGAGGACACAGCCGTTTGTGTACAGGGAGTACAGTAGGGGACTGAGGGACACAGCCGTGTGTGTACCGGAGTACAGTAGGGGACTGAAGGACACAGCCGGGTGTGTACAGGGAGTACAGTAGGGGGGTGAAGGATACAGACGTGTATGTACAAGGAGTACAGTAGGGGACTGAGGACACAGCCATGTGTGTACAGGGAGTGCAGTAGGGGTCTGAGGACACAGCCGTGTGTGTACAGGGAGTACAGTAGGAAACTGAGGACACAGCCACGTGTGTAACGGAGTACAGTAGGGGACTGAGGACACAGCCACGTGTGTACAGGGAGTACAGTAGGGGGCTGAGCGACACAGCCATGTGTGTACAGGGATTACAGTAGGTGTCTGACGACACAGTTGTGTGTGTCCTGGGAGTACAGTAGGGGACTGAGGGCACAGCCGTGTGTGTACCGGAGTAAAGTAGGGGACTAAGGACACAGCCACATGTGTACCCGAGTACAATAGGGCTGAGGGACACAGCCATGTGAGTACTGGTGTACAGTAGGGGACTGAGGACATAGCTGTGTGTGTAACAGAGTAGAGTAGGGGGCTGAGGACACAGCCGTGTGTGGACAGGGAGTACAGTACGGGGCTGAGGGCACAGCCATGTGTGTACAGGGAGTACAGTAGGGGGCTGAGGGACACAGCCGTGCGTGTACAGGGAGTACAGTAGGGGGCTGAGCGACACAGCCGTGTGTGTACAGAGAGTACAGTAGGGGGCTGAGCACACAGCCATGTGTGTACTGGGAGTACAGTGGGGGCTGAGGGGCACAGCCATGTGTGTACAGGGAGTACAGTAGGGGGCTGAGGGACACAGCCGTGTGTGTACAGGGAGTACAGTAGGGGGCTGAGCGACACAGCCATGTGTGTACAGGGATTACAGTAGGGGTCTGACGACACAGTTGTGTGTGTCCTGGGAGTACAGTAGGGGACTGAGGGCACAGCCGTGTGTGTACTGGAGTAAAGTAGGGGACTAAGGACACAGCCACATGTGTACCGGAGTACAATAGGGCTGAGGGACACAGCCATGTGAGTACTGGTGTACAGTAGGGGACTGAGGACATAGCCGTGCGTCTAACAGAGTAGAGTAGGGGGCTGAGGACACAGCCGTGTGTAGACAGGGAGTACAGTACGGGGCTGAGGACTCAGCCGTGTGTGTACAGGGAGTACAGTGGGGGGCTGAGGGACACAGCCGTGTGTGTACAGGGAGTACAGTGGGGGCTGAGGGCACAGCCGTGTGTGTACAGGGAGTACAGAAGGGGGCTGAGGGACACAGCCGTGTGTGTACAGGGAGTGCAGTAGGGGGCTGAGCGACACAGCCGTGTGTGTACAGAGAGTACAGTAGGGGGCTGAGCACACAGCCGTGTGTGTGCAGGGAGTACAGTGGGGGCTGAGGGCACAGCTGTGTGTATACAGAGAGTACATTTTGGGGCTGAGGGCACATCTCTTGGTGCACAGAGAGTACAGTCGGGGTGAGAACACAGCCGTGCGTGCACAGAGAATACGGTAGCTGGCTGAGGGTACAGCAGTCGGTATACAGGGAGTACAGTAGGGGGCTGAGGGACACAGCCGTGTTTGTACAGGGAGTACAGTAGGGGGCTGAGGGGCACAGCCGTGTGTGTACAGGGCGTACAGTAGGGGGCTGAGGACACAGCCCTGAGTGTACAGGGAGTACAGTAGGGGGCTGAGCGACACAGCCATGTGTGTACAGGGATTACAGTAGGTGTCTGACGACACAGTTGTGTGTGTCCTGGGAGTACAGTAGGGGACTGAGGGCACAGCCGTGTGTGTACCGGAGTAAAGTAGGGGACTAAGGACACAGCCACATGTGTACCCGAGTACAATAGGGCTGAGGGACACAGCCATGTGAGTACTGGTGTACAGTAGGGGACTGAGGACATAGCTGTGTGTGTAACAGAGTAGAGTAGGGGGCTGAGGACACAGCCGTGTGTGGACAGGGAGTACAGTACGGGGCTGAGGGCACAGCCATGTGTGTACAGGGAGTACAGTAGGGGGCTGAGGGACACAGCCGTGCGTGTACAGGGAGTACAGTAGGGGGCTGAGCGACACAGCCGTGTGTGTACAGAGAGTACAGTAGGGGGCTGAGCACACAGCCATGTGTGTACAGGGAGTACAGTGGGGGCTGAGGGGCACAGCCATGTGTGTACAGGGAGTACAGTAGGGGGCTGAGGGACACAGCCATGTGTGTACAGGGAGTACAGTAGGGGGCTGAGCGACACAGCCATGTGTGTACAGGGATTACAGTAGGGGTCTGACGACACAGTTGTGTGTGTCCTGGGAGTACAGTAGGGGACTGAGGGCACAGCCGTGTGTGTACTGGAGTAAAGTAGGGGACTAAGGACACAGCCACATGTGTACCGGAGAACAATAGGGCTGAGGGACACAGCCATGTGAGTACTGGTGTACAGTAGGGGACTGAGGACATAGCCGTGCGTCTAACAGAGTAGAGTAGGGGGCTGAGGACACAGCCGTGTGTAGACAGGGAGTACAGTACGGGGCTGAGGACTCAGCCGTGTGTGTACAGGGAGTACAGTGGGGGGCTGAGGGACACAGCCGTGTGTGTACAGGGAGTACAGTGGGGGCTGAGGGCCACAGCCGTGTGTGTACAGGGAGTGCAGTAGGGGGCTGAGTGACACAGCCGTGTGTGTACAGAGAGTACAGTAGGGGGCTGAGCACACAGCCGTGTGTGTGCAGGGAGTACAGTGGGGGGCTGAGGGCACAGCTGTGTGTATACAGAGAGTACAGTTTGGGGCTGAGGGCACATCTCTTGGTGCACAGAGAGTACAGTCGGGGTGAGAACACAGCCGTGCGTGCACAGAGAATACGGTAGCTGGCTGAGGGTACAGCAGTCGGTATACAGGGAGTACAGTAGGGGGCTGAGGGACACAGCCGCGTTTGTACAGGGAGTACAGTAGGGGGCTGAGGGGCACAGCCGTGTGTGTACAGGGCGTACAGTAGGGGGCTGAGGACACAGCCCTGAGTGTACAGGGAGTAGAGTAGGGGGCTGAGGACGCAGCCCTGTATGTACAGGGAGTACAGTAGCGAGCTGAGGGGCACAGCCGTGTTATGATGTTATGATTTGGAGATGCCTTGTGTTGTTTTGGAGTGTACAAAGTTAAAAATCACACAGCACCAGGTTATAGTCCAACAGGTTTAATTGGAAGCACAATGATGAAGGTTGATGTTGGTCTTCTTGAAGCAGGTTGAGACTTCAGCTTGTGGGAGGGAAAGGCTGAAATTGTATGTGAATACCTCTGCCAGTTGGTCTTCACAGGATCTGAGTGCTCAGCCTGGAACACTATCCAGGTCCTTCACTTTCCATGATTTGACCTGCAGGAAGACTGAACATGCCTGCAGCGGTGACAGCGGGCACAGGTACATCCGAGGCTTTCGGTGCAGGTTTCAGCCTGGCAGTCACACAAATATTCATCATAGACATCCCCTCGTCGACCTCCCTCCATCGTCATCAATACACAGTGACATGGTTGGTGTTAGCGCCACTCAGTTAGTGTTGAGACGGAGTGACATCAATAGACTGCGCCATAATGAAGTAAACTCACAACAAAAGGAGGTAGGGTGTGCTTCTACTGAGAGTCAGTGGTGCAGGGAGTGAAGACTTTACAGGTGTAATTCAAGTCAAGCCACTGCTTCAACCTGAATGGAGTCAAGTACCGAGACTGTTGTGCCTTGTAGATGGTGGACGGTTCTTAGGGAGCCAGGAAATGTATGAACAAACTGAACAAAGGACTTGAGGGCAGTTTTGCTAAATTTGCAGATGATATTGAGTAAGTGGGGAAGCTGCAGAAAGGCTTGAACAGTTTAGGACTGTGGGAAAACACGTGGCTGATGGAGCACAATATGGGAACGTGTGAGAATATGCACTTTGGTAGGCGTAAGAGGGGAGACACTATATTCTAATAGGATCCATTAAATCTGAAGCCCAAAAGGATTTTGAAGCACTCGTCCTCTCTTATGGTTAACGTGCATGTTCAGTTGGCAGTTAGAAAAGCAAAAGCAATGTTCGCATTCGTTTCAAGACAGCAAGAATGCAAGACGGTAGACATACTGCTGAGAATGTAATGGGCTATGGACAGACGACATTTGGCCAATTGTGATTGTTTTGGACACTCTCTCTGGAGAAAGATCTGCTGGTGTTGGAGGTGATCGATTCTGGGGATGACAGCTTGTCATATGAGCGGCGGTGTGTGCACTCGATGGAATTTAGAAGAATTGTGGGGTGTTGGGGGGTTCTGATTGAAACTAATGGATTACAGAAAAAAATGATGCAGTCTGTATGTAGAAGATATTTCCACTTTTCATAGAGATAATGACAAAAAGGCACAGTATCAGAGTGAAGGAATGGCTGAATGGCCTAAGTCTATTGCTATATCTCATGCCGTTTAGGTCATAGGGTCTATTATTCCGTATAGACTTGTAAATCTCTAACCTGCTCTTGTAACCTTTGTATTTGTATATTGATTTGACTTCACGTTCTGGTCAATGGTAACCCCTGTGATATGGACGGTGGGAGGATTCAGTGTCAGCGAGTGTTCCATTAATATTTTGAATATGAGCTGCTATCAGTGAGTCTCATCTGGCGGGAGAACATTCTCTCTATGATGATTGCCATTTTCTGTCTGGCATTTTCGAAGGATTGATCCTGTTACGCCAGTATTGTTGATTTAAACAGAACAGATACAATTTATCACACACTTAGCAACAATATGTCATCGAATACTGAACACTCATTAATAACAGAAAAGTCTAAAATGTTCAATATTAGAAACATCGCTTTCCTGTTCGTGTTCAAATCAGATAAGCTGTCCCATTGAGATGCTCAACTTGGAACAATTTTATAAAAGATTTTTTTTGGATGTGGGCATCGCTGGATGTGCCCAGCATTTCTTGCCCGTCCCCAGTTGCCCTTGAGAAGGTGGTGCTGAGCTGCCTTCTCCAACTGCTGTAACCTACCTGCTGTGCGGTGACCCACTAGTGACTAAAGAGGGAATTCCAGAGTTTTCACGCAGCAATAGTGAAGGAACGGCAATGCATATCCAAATCAGGATGTTGACTCGTTTGGAGGGGAATTGGAAGATGGTGCTGTTCGCAAAAGTCTACTGCCCTTGTCATTCCAGATGGAGTTGTTTAATCGTCCGCCACCATTTACGACCAGAATAGCAGGACTGCAGAGCTTAATTCTGATGCATTAGAAGTAGCTGTCTGAGGATCTTTGGGTATTTCTCCATTGTGTCTTGTAGATAGTGCACACTGCTGCTCCTGAGTGACCGTGGTGAAGGGAGTGAATGCTTGTGGATGTAGTGCAAATCAAATGGGCTGTATTGTACTGGATTGTGTCAAGCTTCTTTAGTGTTTTTGGGGCTGCACCTATTCAGGCAAGTGAGGATATTCCATCTCATTCCTGACTTGTGCCTTGTAGAGAGTGGACAAGCTATGGGTAGTCAGGAGGTGAGTTTCTCGTACAGTATTCCTAGTCTCTGATCTGCTGTTATATTCATGTGGCGCGTCCAGTTGAGTTTCTGGTCAATGAAAACCCCCAGAATATTGATAGTGGGGGAGATTAGTGAGGGTAATGCTGCTGAATACAAAGTGGTTATGATGTTTCTCAGTTATGACAGTCATTGTCTGAACTTATGTGGCGCAAATGTTACTTGGCCAGATACTTTTGCTTTGGGCATGGCCTGCTTCCGTATCTGAGCATTTGCGAATGGTGCTGGACATTGTGCAGTCATCATCGAATATCCCCACTTCTGACCTTATGATGGAAGGAAGGTCATTGTTGAAGCAGCTGAAGATGTTTGGACCTAGGACATTATCCTAAGGGACTACTGCGGAGATTTTCTGGAGCTGAGATGACTGACCTCCCACAACAATGATCATCTTCCTATCTGTCAGGTATGACTCCTATAACAGAGTGTTGGCCCGCGGTACCATTTTTGCTTGGGGTCCTTGAGGTCACAATTGGCAGAATGCAGCCTTAATGTCAACGGCTGGAATTCAGTTCCTTTTTCTATGTTTGAACCAAGTCTGAGACGAGTTCAGGAGCTGAGTGATCCTGACAAAATCCAAACTGGACGTCACTGAGCAGGTTAGATTTGAGCAGGTGCAGTTTGATAGCACTGTTTATGACACCTTCCGTGATTTTACTGATGATGGAGAGTAGACTGATAAGGCGGTATTAGGATGGGTAGAATTTGTCCTGCGTTTTATGTAGAGAACACACTTGAGCCGTTTTTCCCCATTGTCGGTTTGGAAACAGACTGGAACAGCTTGGCTAGGGGAGCGTGATGTTCTGGAGCACAAGTCTTCAGGACTATTGCTGGCATGTAATCAGGGCCTATAGTCGTTGCAGTATCCAGTGCCTTCAACCGTTTCTCGATATCGGTTAATCGAATTTGCTGAAGACTGCAATCTGTAATGATGGGGACCACCGGAGGAGGCCGAAATGGATCACCCACTCAAAACTTCTGACTGAAGATTGCAATGGAAGCTTCAGCCTTATATTTTGCACTGATGTGCTGCCCTCTTCCATCATTGAGGTTGGGTATATTTGTGGAGACTCCTGCTCCGGTGAGTTGTTTAATCGTCCAACACCATCCATGATCAGATTAGCAGGACTGCAGAGCTTAAATCTGATGCATTGATTCTGTGATCGCTAACCTCTGTCTGTCCCTTGCTGTTTATGCTATCTGGCACGCAGGTATTTCTGTTTGGAAGCTTCAGCAGATGAACATTTTATCTTTATATATTCCTGGTTCTGCTCCTGGAATGCCCTCCTGCATTCTCCATTGAACCAGGGTTAATTCTCTGGATTGATGGTAATGGTTGAGTGGGGGAATGCTGGGCCGTGATGTTACAGATTATGCTGGAGTACAGTTCTGCTTCTATTGATGGTCCACAGTGTCTTATGGACGGACAGTCTTGAGTTGCTAGATCTGCAAAAAGTTGTGCCATTTAGCACGGTGATAGTGCCACACAACACAATAGAGCTTATGGAGACAATAGACTTCGTCTCCACAAGGACGGTGTGGTGGTCACTTTTACCGGTACTGTCATGGACATATACATCTGCAGTTGGTAGATGAGTAAAGATGAGGTCAGGTATGTTTTTTTTACCCTCTCGTTCATTCCCTCACCAACTTCTAGTGTCCCAATCTAGTAGCTATGTCCTGAGGAGCCGACCAGCATGATCAGTCCTACTGTTGCCAAAACAGTAGGTGGCACGGTGGCACAGTGGTTAGCACTGCTGTCTCACAGCATCTGAGACCTGGGTTCAATTCCCGACTCAGGCGCCTGACTGTGTGGAGTTTGCACGTTCTCCACGTGCCTGCGTGGGTTTCCTCCCACAGCACAAAGATGTGCGTGTCAGGTGAATTGGCCATGCTAAATTGCCTGAGGTATTAGGTAAGGGGCAAATGTAGGGGTATGGGTGGGTTGCGCGTCAGTGTGGACTTGATGGGCCGAAGGGCCTGTTTCCACACTGTAAGTAATCTAATCTTAAAAAAAGCACTCTTGACAGTCGACTTTGAAATCCCCCTGCCAGAATTCATTTTGTGCCCTTGCCACAGTCAATGCTTTCTCCAAGTGTTGCTTAACATGGAGGAGGACTGATTCAGCTGAGGAACGACATTACGTGGTAATCAGTAAGAGACACTTTTGTCCATATTTAATTTCTGTCATTTCTGTAATGTATGATTCCCTGAGTAAGCCTATGTCGGGCTGTTTCTTGACTAGTCTGTAAAGCAGTTGTTCCAATGTTGGCACCAGACATCAGGTGTTAGTAAGGAAGACTGCAGGTTCTAAAGTGATGTTTCTAATGTTGACGTTTCCGGTGCCCATTTCCATGCCAGTTGGTCCATCCGGTTTCATTTGTTTGAATCTTTGTAGGGATTGGTACAACTGAATGACTCATTAGACCATTTCAGAGGGCGATTGGGAGTCAATGACATTGCTTTGGGTCTGGAGTTGAATGTCAGCCAGACCAGGTGAGGATGGAAGATTCCTTCATTGAGGGATATTAGGGAACAGGTGGACTTTTCTGACAATCGGCAATGATTTCATTCTTAGCAGTAGATTCTTAATTCCAGGGATATTTTCACATTACTGGATTGAATTTTCACCATCTGCAGTGGCGGGATTCAACCTGGATCCACAGAACAGGAGCTGATTTTCTGGATTGATAATCTATTGGCAATACCATGAGACATATTGGAATCACATGATGTACCCCGCTGCCATTTCTTGTGTTACCCTGTTTTTCATTCATTTCTTGTGTTTTTTCTGGAATCTCATCCTTCATTAAATCCTGATTGAAATATACAGTCAGGAACGCCTTCTCGTCTACTCGATTTTCATTCAGTCTGTTTTGTTTGAACAGACATTTCAAGGCAGCTGTACACAAGAGAAGAGCAGGAAAAGATAATGAGTGATTGTGCACTGTACCTGTCATCGGACCAGCATGTCTGTCCAGGAAGTACTTATTGTGGGTCACAAAACCTCAATTATTATGGCATGGATGGAGGCCATTCAGCCCATTGTAGAGTCACAAGCTCTCGAACTGCACAATTGGAGTTATAGAGAGTGTGTGAAGAGAGATTTTGTGAGAGAGGAGTAAACAGAGAGAGAGAGAGCAAGTGAAGGGAGATAAACTGAGAGCGGAGAGAAAGGGGAGCGACTGACTGAGTGTGAGAGGAAGAGGTTTTAGATGAGGGTGAAATTAGATAGATCAGAAGACTGCATTACAGTAGATAAATATGGACAGACAGAAGTTAGAAGTTTTATTCAGAAATTCTTCCAGACCGCAAGCCCTTTGTCTGGGTGCCACACACTGTGAGCACTATGCTGATACTGCCTGTCATCCCAGATTATTTACTTTGAATAATACTATCACAGAGCTGGGTTACTGACAGCTAAACAGAACCAATGAGGCCAATAGGTTGGTTCCATGGAGAATGCAGAGCTTTTAATTAGTCTGTGCCAAGAGCAGCAGGAAATGATAACCACCACCCTGCCTCCACGAAACTCCCCCCCACCACCACCCCCCCACCCTCTCTCTTCACCCACACACACCGATACTGTATGAGAGACTAGGCCAAAGAATCTCAGGAAGGGGACTAACTGACAGAAGTGAAATCACGATCTTAGCTGTGGGTCAAATAATGATTGATAAAGTTTGCACACCACTTTCCTAGTGATGTAATTCACACGTTCACATTTCAATTTATATAGCTCAATATCAGGAGTGTATTTTAACAACCTTATCTCTTTGTACTTTGCACATATTGGTGGGTGCACAAAATCATTTTGTTCATATATTTTGCATGACATAAACGCATTTCATTAATATTATCTCTGCTAATTCCTCATTGTATATGTATTCTTGGGTCTGTTCTTCATATGAGTTATAAAGAGAAACATTGCAATTCTGGTAAATGGGAAACATCACTGTCCCTCCACCCAGTCTAATCAGCCATGTCCCCCAGTCTTCTCCATCTTCTGTCTTTTCACCAATATTATAATCACAATGTAATCGAAGTCCATGAAGTGACACTTCATGACAGTTCCTTAACATCGATAACATCAGCAGCATGACCCAAGCTACCCTCTCTGATCCTGGAATAACAAGCTGAACTGTGTTTGTCATGTTCAATTCGCTGTAAACGTATCCATGCCGTTTGTTTGTTGTAACCCACATTTCTTTTGGCACATTTTGCTCTCAGATCATGGATGATAGATGTTTTCTCAATGTATTGCTGATTTTGCAATGACTGATCAGTAGTAATGGGATTTATTTCTGTACATATGAACAGAGAAGCATGTTTATGTTTCGTTAATATTCTGGCATTACTTTCATATCCAAGGCTGACTGAAAGATTACACACAAACAATCTGCCATCTTCAACATTCCTTCCTTCAGTCGTACCCATATCACACCCAGAATGCATAAATGTTCAACCTTATTTTGAATGTTAATAAAGTACCATTGAATTCAAAGGGGTTAACTGAAGATATTTGTTCAGTGATTGTAATGATGTCAGTCTCCGTGGATCGTATGCGTCCCTAGAGAGTTCTATCCATAAGGGCATCCTTTCAGTGTTGTATCCCATAGTATGGGCGGAAGCATGGCCAACAGCAGTAACAGGGATTAGCAGCTTCAGAGAGAAGGACAGGAGAGATGGGAATCTGGGAACATTAGACTGGAATGTCCTAACAATGGATAGGAGTTTATCCTATGGTCTGTACTGGCTTTCCCAGCCTTGGATATCATTAGCATCGCGGATTGAAGATGTACTGATGGTTATTCAAGCTGGTTACTATCCTATCCTTGCTACAGTTGGTGTTCCTTGTAAGTCACTCTGTCTGTTTAGTGAAATGGTCTGAACTGAATCGATGCTCATTATATGCAGATTTTGGAAAGGTGCAAGCCAACGTTTTCAGCTCCAATCAAAGATTCCATTGCTTAGAAATTATAACTAGCAAACTATTAATTGCAAATTTCTCCCCAATACGCGAGGGTAAAACACACTGTTCTCAACCTCTTTGATTCATTTTCTCCTGCAAAGTGTATATCTCCATACCCTCTCCACATACCAATCCTTTCCAATACCATCATTAAGACGTCCCAGTCTCCTCCTCAGCCTCAGTTCAATTCCTGAATAAACCACCGTTTGTGCCTTTGTTAATTCCAGGTACATCTATTTCAAGTCCCTTCTAACCACGTGTCCATTGGAAAATAATTGCACTTGAGATGTTTAACTTGTTCTCTGCACAAAATCTGAAAGATGTGCAGAGAGTGTATGGTGGGTCACGTCATTGGCTCGTATTCCATAACCACAGAATAATAATCTGTTGATATCGGCTTGCCTTATGCCCATTAGACAAGGCATTGTGTCATCTTTCTCTGGTCAAGTCTCTGTTTAACTGCAAACCCACGGCAATTTGTTTTACTATTTATTGTCCTGTGGAACTGCTGAAACAACCACTCAATTCAAGCTCGGCATAACATACTGGCCTGACCATGGTCGCACACATCCCGTGACGGCAGAACAAAAGGAAAGGTAGCTCCCTTCCTCTGCCTGCATCCCATATTCCAACGGCTCATTTCTATTCAGTTAGGTAGACATTCACTGTTTTAGATGTATTCTTTGTGTTTGGGTCTCTGCCAAGAGTGTTGTCCATCTCCATGGGCATCTCTGGTGCTGGCTTTATTAATGCTGACCTACAGATGTAAAGCTGTTTTTAAATTCTACATCAGTGGCAGTGCATTGGAAATGAATGGTTTCCTGTCTCACACGAAAGAAACGGAGCCAGCTAAATGATGGAAAGGATTTATTGTGAGCAAACCTGTGAGTGTTGTTGAGGCAGTATTTGGGGTATTGTGGATAGATTTTCTTTCCATTATAAGGAGTGATCTCCTTACCACACAGAGAGTGAAGAGGAGTTCCACCAGAATAATCCCTGGGATGATGGCACCGTGAGGAGTGAGTGAAGGTTGATCTCCAGCGCTGTGAGAGAATAAGAGGTGATTGCATTGAACCCTGAGTGTTATGGACAACCACTCCTTATATTCTAAACAGACAATGAGAAGGTGATAAATTCCATGACTGCTATTTCATTCAGGATGCATGATTCGGGATAGTTTAAGTGCCTGGGCGGATGTTACCCCCATCCACCCCAACGCCTATTCCCCATTGCGAGAGACGGAGAGGTCCAAGTTTTGAATAAATTCTCCTCACATTAGTACAATGCAGTTGGTGTGTGATCCTGCACTGAATGTCATTTTAATCACCATCCCGACAGTAGCCACAATACCGTCATTCTAAAACAGTTAACTATTCCCAACAGCTTCTGACCTTCATGAAGAACATGGATCTATCTTCTCAGAGATGCAAGGTACTTCATTAAGGTTTAGAACGGAAGTTTATAAGACATTGGAGCACAAATTAGGACAGTTAACCCATCGGGTCTGCTCTGTCTTTCAATCATCGCCGATAGATTTCTCAAACCCATTCTCCCTCCTTCTCCCCATAACCCTTTTTCCCCTGGATAATCAAAGACTATCTACCTCCATGTCAAATATACTCAATGACCTGCCCCCACAGCCTTCTATGGCAATAAATTTCAACGATTCACCATTCTATGGTCAGTTCTTATATTCAATGCTCCCAAACATAATTGAAATTGCCCTCCTAACTACTGCCTCAACCTGCAAGCTGACCTTGAGAGAACCCTGCACTAGAACTCCCAAGTCCCTTTGCACTCCAGATTTCTGAATTATCTGCTCATTAAAAAAATAGACCATGCCTCAAATCTTCATGCCAAAGTACATGACCTCACACTTTCCAACGTTGGAATGCATCTGCCAATCTCCTTCTTCAGCCTCTCTGCCTCCTCAATACGACCAGTCCATCTGCCTATCTATGTATCATCTGCAAACTTAGCCAGAGTACACTCAATTCCCTCATCTAGATTGTTAATGTAACAAGTAAAAAGTTATGATTCCAACACTGAGTATTCTGGATCACCACTTGTCCCCGGCTGCCATCCTGAAAAATACTATTTTATCCCCACTCTCTGCTTCCTGCCAAACAGACAAGGTTCTATCCATGCCACTGCCTTGCCTCTAACAGCACGGACCCTTATCATACTCAGTAATCACCTGTGTGACACCTTGTCAAAGGCCTTCTTGAATTCCAGCTGGATAACATCCATTGGCTGTGCTTGGTCGAGCTGCTCATTTCCTCTTCAGAGACTTCCAATAGATCTGTCAGGCATTAACGTCCCTTGATAAAATCATGCTGAATTTGCCCTAATACACCAAACATTTTCAAGTATTCAGAAATCTCATCCTTCACAATGGATTCCAGGATCTTACCCACGACAGAGGTTAAACTATTCATGGTGGTTGTTTTTTTTCGTCTTTTTCCTTACTCTCTTGTTAAAAAGGGGTGTCATGTTAATGGGTTTCCTGTGCTCTGGGATCATTCCTTACTCTAGTAGTTCCTGACAGATCACCACAATTGCCTCCACTCCCTCTTCAGCTATCTCCCTTATAATACTGGATGTAGTCCATCTGGTCAGGATTATTTACCCACCTTCGGGCCAATTCCATTTTTTACTAGAATGTTCTCCATGGTGTGGTTGGGAGGTGGGGGGGCGGCATCATACTCAGTTCTGGGCCCTCAATCTCTTTAATATTTAAGGTATTACTCGTGCTTTCAACCATGAAAGATGATGCAAAGTAATTATTCAGTTCCTTGGGCATTTTCTCGTTACCCACTGCTATCTCTCCAGTATCATTTTCCAGCAGTCCAATGTTCACTTTTGTCGCTCTTTTATACTTTATATTTCGAAAGAAACTGTTACAGTCTCATTTTACATTACTGGCTAGCTTACCCCCATATTTAATAATCTCCCTCCTTATTTGATTTTGTTTGCCCTCTGTTTTGTCTTTGTAAGCTTTCCAACCGTCAGTTTTCCCACCGCACTTTGCCACATTTTATCAGTTCCCTTTTGCTTTTCTGCTATACCTAACTTCCCTAGTCAGCTACGGTTGTCCCATCCTCCCAATACAAGCTTCTTTTTCCTCAGGATAAATCCCTGCTGTATCCTGAATTACTCCAAAAAAATCTCCTGCCATTGCTGTTGCACTGTCTTTCCTGCCGGGCCCCTCTCCCAATCAATTCTACCCAGCTCCTCACTCAAGTCTCTGTAATTGTCTTTATTCAGCTGTAATACCGTTACATTTGATTCTAACTTCTCCATCTGAAAGTGCAGAGTAAATTCAATCATATTATGTTCACTGTCACCTTAAGCTCCCCTCACCTAGTCTGCCTGCACAATCTGCTCCAAAAAGCCATCTCATGCCCCTCCCACACATTCATTTTCCTGCCAACCACTATCAATCTGAGTGCCCACTCCATCTGTATAATAAAATCCCACATGATCACTGTAGCTTTGCCTTTCCTACAGATCTTTCTAGCTCCTGGTGTATCTTACACCACAGCTCTCTGTATATGACTCCGACTGCATTATTTCACATTTGTGATACCCCAGTTCTACAGAAATAGATTCGACACCATCTGACCTTATTTAATTTCGTATTATTGATTATTGATTCAATTCCATTCTTAATACTCAGACAACTGTGTCTCTCTGCCTACCTGCCTATCTTTTCCACAGGATGAATATCCTTGAATATTCTGCTCCCAATCCTGATCCTCTTGCACCGATGTCACTGTAATGCCCACTATGTCGGACCTGTCAATTTATGGATGAGTCACAAGCTCATTTACCTTATTCCTTATACTGTATGCACAGTTCAGTATTGTATTACCCCGCACTCTTCTCATTGTCATTTATTGTCCAGCCGTTGGTACCTACATGGACCCTGACCACTGGATCATTCCCCTCCCGCTCCAAGTTCTGCAACCCAGATGATATATCCCAAACACGAGCACCATGTAAGCAACACAACCTTCAGAACTCTTAATCCCGATCACGGAGAACAGTATCTATGCTTTTAACTGTACTATCCCCAATTATCCAGCATTGGGCGGCATGGTGACACAGCAATGCTGCCTACCAGTGCTTGGGACTCGGGTTCATTTCCAATCTCTGGACCCTGTCTGTATGGACTTTGTACATTCTTCCCGTGCCTGCATTGGGAGCCTTAATTCTTTTCTCTCTCCACAGTACGTCTCTGTGTTTGCTTCAGATTTCTACCACCTACAGTATTTTTGTTTTTGTTCGATGGAGAAATGCAGCAAATGTGACTGGTTTTTGGAAAAGCAGCTGTGGTTCGCGGTTTCCTCTGGGTGTTAAGGAATCGTGCCCGGTCACATGTCTGAGTGCAGTGTCCCTGGATGCCCAGTCCATCTCTCTCAGTTCCCTCAGTAGATCGGCACTACATGCAGCATTTCCTTATGGCGCCCCTGGGACTCCCCACACCCCATTGCCTGGCACTCGATACTCCATTCGCAGGACTGTGCACACAACGACACCGGGAACTTTCTGACCCGCTGGAGATGCTGGGTAAAGACCCTATCATTGAAAGGAACAGAATAACTAGAATTCAAATGAATAGCAAAGCTGAGTAAACAGGCTGAATTACATCCATCTCCTCTGACATTTTCTAATCTTCTGTTTATCCTCGTCCATCTGCAGATAGATGGTCCATATGTATACCTTGTCAAACAGGTTTGGTGGTGGGGATAAATATCAGATCCGGTGGTGATTGGACTGATTCAGTGGTCTCACTTTCCTGGCGTCACACTTAAATTTTTATTATCAGTTTAAAGAAAAGGCCTTGCTGGAGTTGTGCTGGAAGGATATTTTGGCCACATTAGAATATGTCACGTGCGAGTAAGGTTAGGAATCGTAAGGAGTGCAGTTAAATACACGGTCGGGGAGGCAGCACTTCCGATATGTGGATCATTGGGATTCCCGAGTTGGTAGGATATAAACAAGATGGACAGGATGGAGTTGAACTGGCAGCAATTTGCGATATGTGGATTATTGGGATTCACGGGTCAGTAGGATACACACAAGAAGGACGGGATGCACATGAACTGATAACAATCTCCGATATGTGGATCATTGGGATTCCCCAGTTGGTAGGAGATACACAAGATGGACAGGATGGAGTTGAACTGGCAGCATTCCCCTTGCAGACAGGTTGGCTATTGTCTTTACGAGGGTTTAAACTAGTATGTGGCGGGAGGGGTGTGTGCAACCACAGCAGTAGGTCCAAAGGTACAGTGACTGAGGGGGAGTTGGAAACTAATCCCAGTACAGCTAAGATCGAAAAAACAAAACAGAGGGTACTGAACACAGTGGCCTGGCAGACTGAAGTATGCTGATTTTAATGTGAGGAATCTGTTTGTTTGAACAGATATTTCAATGTTGCTGCATGTCAGAAAATAGGAAGAGATAATGGCTAATTGTCCACTGTGTCCTTCACTGGACCAGCTTGTCTCTCCAGGCACCAAAACTTGTTACTGTGGGTCAGAGAACTTCTGAATTAATACAACACAGAAGGAGGCCATTCAGCCCAGCAACCTGAGCTCTCCAACCTGACAACTTGGAAATTGAGGGAATGATCAGAACTACACTGAGAGGGAGAGAAATAAACAGAGAGAAAGACAGTGAAGTGAGATAAATAAAGTGAAGAAAGGGAGCGACAGAGTAAATGAGAGCAATGTGTGTCAGATGAATGTGAAGTTAGATCAGGAGAAAGCATGAGGAGAAATACACAGAAACGTTTTTTAGAAACTCACACAGACTGTAAGCCCTTTGTCTGGTGCCATACCCTGTGGGCACCATGCTCATACTGGCGGTCATCCCAGATCATTTATCGCCAATAACAACCCAGAGCTGAGTAGCTGACAGCGAAACACAATCCAATAGACCAATAGATTGGTTCCAGGGAGAAGGTGGATTTATTTAAATATTCTGGGCTAACAGGAACTTGTAGTCCCTTCTAGGCACGGGGTGAGAGGCAGGGTGGAATCTCAGTGAAGGGAATCACTGGCAGAGGGGAAATCAGGATCTCAGCTCTGGGTCAAATAATGATTGATAAAGTTTGTACACCACATCCATGGTTTTGTAATTCACATTACAATTTATATAACTCCACATAGCAAGTGTATTTTAACAATATTTTCTTTTTGTAGTTTTCATATTTTTGTATGTACAGAAAAGCTTTTTTATCCTTGTATTTGTTTTGAATAAACACATTTTATTACTGAGGAAGAAAGGACCTGCTCCGATGTGACAATCGTCATCTGAACCGTGCTGGGATGAGAATCTGACTAAATCCTAACCAAGGCTGTAGACAGAGCTTTAAACTGATCATGAGTGTGTGTGTGTGTATGTGTTGGTGGGGGGGGGGGGGGGGGGGGGGGTAGGGGGGTAGGGGGGAGTGTGCTGTTAGGGTTTAATTAGAAAAGCCGAATTAAAAGACGAGATAAGAGTACAGAACTCAGGAGACGTTATTAAAATCTCCAGCACAGACACAAATAGGATAAAGCATCTGGAGCTGTTTAACATATCAAACTTGAAGTGCACTGCACAAATGAATGACAATGAGTAGAGGGACGGTTAATGCAGGACTGAAGAGTTTACAACTGAATGCATGTTGTATAAGGAATAACGTATATGAGCTTGTGGCACAGAATTAAATCAGCAGGTAGGACTAGATGGGCATCTGAATATTTACGGATATTTATCCTATCGAAAAGCTATGCCGGTGGGCAGAGGGAGCGGATTTGCATTATTAGTAAGAAATGAGATTAAATCAATTGTAAGAAAGGAACTAAGGTAGAATCTGCGTGGGTAGAATTGAGGAACTACAAAGGTAAGACAACCACAGTTGAAGTCTTGTACAGGGCTCCAAAGAGTAGTCAGGACCTGGGGCACAAGGTAAACCAGGAGATAGAAAAGATGCAAAGTACAGTACTCAGGGGTGATTTCAGTATGCAGGGGCACTGGTAACATCAGATTTGTAGTGGTTCACAAGAAAAGGAATTTTAGGAATGTTTATGAGATGGCTTTTTGGAGCAACTTCTGGTGGAGCCCATTCGGGAACAGATGATACTGGATTTAATGACGCAGGATTCATAATGGAGATTAGGGTGAAGGTAAACTTCGGAAGCAATGATCAGAACATGATTGAATTTATTGTGCAATTTGAGAGAGAGAGAAGATAGAATCAGAGGTAACAGTATTTCAGCTGAATTAAGGCAACTACAGAGGCATAAGGGAGAAGCTGGGTAGAATTGACTGGGAGAGGGGTCAAGCATGAAAGACAGGGGAACAGCAATGGCAGCAGATTCCAAGATTAATTCAGGAGTCAAAGCAGGGATTGTTGCCGAGGAATAGAGGCATGGTACAGGGAGGATGAGACAGCCAGGGCTGACAACGGAAGTCAGGGATTGCATACAAGCAAAAGAGCAAGTGTATAATGTGATGAGAGGCAGTGGGAAAGTAGAGCAATGGAAACTTCCAAAGACTAACAGAGGGGTAAAAAGGACAGAGAAGATTAGATATGGAGATAAGCTAACCAGCAATACAAAGATGACTATAAGAGGATCTTTAGATATATAAAGTGCAAAAGAGAGGGACAAGTGAATATGGACCACTGGAAAATGATGCTGGAGAGACAGTAGTGGAAAACAAAGAAACGAATGAGGAACTAAGCATTCAATGTTCATGGTGGAAGACACGAGTAATTTCCCAAACATTGAAGAGAGTAAGAGGGCAGAGCTGTGTATGGTGGCCATCACTAAGAAGAACATGCTAGAAAACTGAATGGCCTGAATTTGGATAAATCACGTGAACCATATGGACTACACCCCAAAATTGTAAGGGAGATAGTGGAAGAGGTCGTGAAAGTGAAAGTGAAAGTGGTAATCTTTCAGGAATGACTCAAATCAGGAATGGCTGGGAAATTGCTAACATGACACTCCATTTAATAAGGGAGTTAGGCAGAAGATGGAAAATTAAAGACTGATTAGCCTAACCTTGTTTGTGGGTAACATACTGGAATCCATCGTGAAGGATGGGATTTCTGAATACTTGGAAGTATATAGCAAAATAGTGCAAAGTCAGCATTGTTTCATCAATGGGAGGTCATGCCCAGCTGGAATACTTCGAGGGAGTAA
Organism: Hemiscyllium ocellatum; assembly: GCF_020745735.1. Taxonomy (NCBI): domain Eukaryota; kingdom Metazoa; phylum Chordata; class Chondrichthyes; order Orectolobiformes; family Hemiscylliidae; genus Hemiscyllium; species Hemiscyllium ocellatum. Next base: position 2,360,405 of record NW_026869319.1, read on the forward strand.
CGACCAGATTTGACCAAAGAGAACCAGGAGATTTTATCCACCTGTTTCTTTAAAATCCTTTGATAAGGTGCCACGTGGGAGGTTATTGAGAAAGATTAGGGCCCCTGATGTTACAGACAAGGTGCTAGCTTGGATAGATGCATGGCTGTCTGACACAAAGCAGAGAGTGGGGATAAAAGCATTCATTGACAAGTGGTATTCTTCAAGACTCAGTGTTGGGGTCAGAAAATTCGCTGTGTGCATTAATGGTCTACATGAAGGAATTGAGTGCATTCTGACTAGGTTTTCAAACAGTACAAAGATGGAATAGAGGGATAGGTAGCATCGAAGATTGGTTCGGCTGCAGGAGGGTGCAGTAGCATCGTCTAGCACCCCTCTGATGTTTGCCTTCCAGACCACCAACCTTGGGTTACAACGCATCATCCTCCGACATTTCTTCCATCGACAGTCAGACCACACCACCAGAGATATACTAACCTCCCCACCCCTATCAGAATTCTACAGAGACAATTCCCTTCACCACTCCCTCGTTAGGTTCACGGACCCTACCTCCCACATCTCAACAAGCCACCTTCCACTCCCGGCATCTTCCCTTGCCAGTGCAAGAGGTATGGAACCTGTGACAATAACTTCCTCCTCACCTCCATCCAAAGGCCCAAAAGGATCCTCCCACATCAGGCAGAGAAGATCCTGTGCATCCAAACACCTCATCTCCTATGTCCATTGTTCCTGGTCTACTCTACATTGGGAAGACAGGACGTCAACTTGAGAACGGTTCAGGGAACACTCTCCGTCACACACCCAACAACCCCACTTCCCTGTGGCTGAATACTTCGCCTCTCCCACCACTCCTCCATGCACATGCAAGTCCTTGGCTTCCTCCACTGCCACATTCTAACCACCAGACGTCTTCCACATTGGAACCCTTCAACCACACGGTATCCGGCGTAATGTCACCAGCTTCCTCATCTCCTCTCCCTCCACCTTATACCATATCTAACCCTCCAACTGAACACCGCCTGTTGAACTGTCCAACCTGTCTATCTTCCTTCCCATCTATCCACTCCACCTTCCACTCGCACCACTCACCTCCATTTAGCCATTATTTTCCAAGCTGCCTTCGTCCCAGCCCATCCCATTCATCTCTCAACCCCTTTCCGCCCACCCACTTCATTCCTGATAAAGGCTTTATGACTGAAACGTCGAATATCCTGCTCCTCAAAGTCCGCCTGGCTTGCTGTGCTTTTCTAGCAACACACTTTTTGACTCTGATCTCCAGCATCTGCGGTCCTCACTTTCTCCTGCTGAAGGGTTTGCACAGGTTAGGGGAGTGAGCAAAGAAGTGGCAGGTGGAGTATAACGTGGGCAAGTGTGAGGTCATGCAGTTTGCCAGGAAAAATAAAGGCATGGACTATTTTCTAAATGGCGAGATAGTTCAGAAGACTCGGGGGTGGGGGGGGGGTGTGTGGGGTGGAGGGGTGCTAGTCCAAGGATGTTGAAAGGTAAACTGCAGGTATTTCTGAGGCTCTATAAGATTTTGGCCAGGCTACATTTGGATTATTGTGCACAATTTTGGGTCCCATATCTCAGGAAGGATGGACTGGCCCTGGAGCATTTTCTGATAAGATTCATGAAAGTAGTCCCAGGAATGAAAAGCATAACATATGAAAAACATCTGAGGGCTCTGAGTCTATATTTGATAGAGTTCAGAAGAATGTTAGGAGGTCTAACTGAAACATACAGAATATTGAATGACTTGAACAGGGTTGATTTTGGGAAGATATTTCCAATGGAGGGGAGACTAGGACCGAGGGGACAGAGCAAAGAGAATACTTTTTCAAATACAGATAAAGATGAACCTCTTCAGCCAGAGAGTGATGAATCTAGGGAATTCACTGCTACAGAAGGCTGTCGAGGCCAGGTAATTGAGTTTATTTAAGAGTAAGACAGAAAGGTTCTTGATTGTAAAGGGGATGAAGGGTTACAGATAGAAAGCTGAAGAATGGTGTTGAGAAGCTTAACAGCCATCATTGAATGGCGGAGCAGGCTGAATGGGCTCATTCCAGATGTATCCTGGAATTTGATTTTCTTATGATTTATAAAGAGTAACATCCCAATATTGATGACTGGGAAATATCATGTTCCCTCCCTCCAGTCTCTGCAGCCATGTCCCCAATAATATAATCACACTGAAACTGAAAAGCAGTGCATGGTAGTTAATCACAGATGATTGACATCGACAACATTAACAACATGACACTCACCTGCCCTCTCTGATCCTCGACTCAACATCTGAATTGTGTTTCACGTCATATTCTCTGTTTACATATCCATGCCATTTGTCTGTTATAACTCATGTTGTCGAAGGCACATTTGCCTGTCAGATTATGGACGAGAAAAGTTCTCTCGAAATTTTACTGACATTATAATCACTGATCAGTAGTTACAGACTGTATGTTTCCATTTATAAACGGAGAAACTTGTTTATGTTCTGACAATCCTTTGACATTTCTCCCATATCCAAGGAAGATTGTATGATTACACGCAATCAATCTACCATCTCCAATATTCCTTCCCTCAGCCACCCCCACATATCCCAAGCTGAAAGTGTAAATTTTAAACATTCTTTTAAATTTTAATAAAGCCAATATTGAACTCAAAGAGGTTAAATTGAGCTATTTGTTCAGTGACTGTGATTAATGTCAATCTCCGTGGATCCTAATTATCTATCGTTAAAAGATAAATGGGCTCTGTTCAATGTGCTATCCCATAGTGTGAGTAGGAGCATCACATACAGCACTAACGGGGATCTGAAGCTCGAGAGAGAGGGGGAGAAGACATCAGAATCTGAGAACATTAGACAGGAATGTTACAATAATGATTCATAATCTGAAGATCGTGGATTGGAATGTTCCAACAATGGATCCGAATCTGAGAACATTAGACTGGAATGTTCCAACAATGGATCCGAATCTGAGAACATTACACTGGAATGTTCAGACAATTGACAGGAGTTTATCCTCGGGTCTTCAGTGGCTTTCTCAGCCTTGGATATCCTCAGCATGACGGATCTAGGATATCCTTTGGATTATTCAAGGTTGTTACTATACCATCTTCGCCATAGTTGGTGTTCATGGTAAGTCATTATATTTGTCTAGTAAACCGGGTTGAACTGGATTTCTGCTCATGATATGTACATTTTGGAAAGTGCAAGCCAAAATCTTCAGTTCCAAACAAAAATGCATTTCCTTTTATATTATTACTATCAAACGACGATTTATAAATTACTGATATGTGAGAAGGAACCAGACTCTTCTCAAACTCCATAATCCATTTTGTCCTTCACAGATTTACATCTCTATGTCCTCTCCACTCACCAATCCTGTCCAATACCACCATCATGATATCCCAGTCTCGTCCTCAGTCTCAGTGCAACTTCTGAATAAACCATTTGTGCCTTTGTTCAATCCGTATGCAACAGTTTCACTTACTTGTAATCACATGTCCGTCATTAAATAATTGATCTTGAAAATGTTTACCTTGTTCTCTGCACGTAAGGGAAGACAGTTTATGGTGCTCAAGCCGATGACTCATAATCTGGAGCCACAGAATAATGGCCTGTTGATATCTCATGAAGGAAATTGGGGAGTTTAAAAGCAACCATTATCATTTGTTATGAAAAACAATCTGCTTGCCTCAAGTCCTTTAGGGAAGTCAATGTGTCATGCTTACCTCGTCAGGTTTCCGGGTGACTTCTGTGATGAACACATGGGAGTACTGTACCTTTGAGAGAACTAAAACCAACAATAACTACCTGACAGCACCAAGAGTTCTGAAAAATAGATATAATGTATCATTTGGTCGAACAACCCAATTAGCTCATTGTGTTGAAACAAATTCAGCAAAACATTTTAAAATATACCCCAAAATACCAACCTTCAATCAAGTATTAATTTGTTATATGGCAATCGTAACATCCAATGGTACAATCCAATAGTTTGGCGGTACAAGACCATGGAAAATTGAACAGTTTAGAGGAGAACTGCCAAGCTACCATCATGCAAAGACTGCCTGAAAAATAGCTCTCCTTTGGGTATCCGTATTGATTAGTAACTAGTGAAGTAGAGTCCCCAAGAAGAAAAGAAGACAGGAACATGGAGAAGAATCGAAAGCTTCCTGGTTTTGAGAAAAGAAATTTTGTTTTGTAAATCTTGATTAGGAGTCTTATCGGCCTAGGATTGTGGAGGGGGAAGGTCAAAGACAGGTTAGCGGAAGAAGTTGTAAATAGTTGTTGGTTTATTATTCTCTGTTATACTTCAAGGAATAAAGATATTAATTTTTACTTTAAATAGATTTGGAATCTAGAATTATCAATGATTACAGCATGGGATAAATCTTTTCTCCGTTGTTGATTTTAATTAAGCATGAAGATTTATCATGTGTTGTAACACTACAAACCCACAGCAATGTGTTTACTCTTTACGGTACTGTGGAACAACTGAACCAGCCACTCAGTTCAAGATCTGCATAACATGCTGCACTGGCCAGAGCTTCATACATCCTGTGAGAGAAGAATAAACGTAAAGATAGCTCCGTTTCTCTGCCCGTTTTCTGTATGGCTACATCTCATTTCCAGTCAGGTATGTGATCATCCCTTATTTTTGGTGTATTCAATCTCATTGAAATTCTCCCTGAGAGTGATGCACATCCACATAGGAATCTCTGGTGCTGGCTTTATTGATGCTGACGTACAGATGTAAGGGACTTATAAATTCCATGTCAGTTGTAGTGCACAGAGAAGGAATGGCTTTTTATGGCACTGGAAAGAAATGGCGATGTCTAAGTGAGAGAAAAGATGTTTCTTGACAATCCCTGAGAGTGTTGTTGAGGCAGTATTTGGGGTACTGTGGATATACTTTCTCTCAAGTTTCACCAGACTAATCCCTGGGATGATGTCACCATGAGCAGTGAGTGAAGTTCAGCGAGATAAGAGATTGCATTGAAACTTAAGAGGGATGGACAATCACTCATGATGTTCTAAACAGACACTGATACAGTGATAGGTTCCATGGCTTTTTTTCACTCAGATTACATGATTCTCGATAGCTTAAGAGCCTCTGAGACCATTAGACACAACCATTCTCACTCCCTATTTCAACTGAGACTGAGAGAGAAAGAGGGGTGGGGGCATGGTGGGGAGAGAGACAGAGACAGAGGTTCAGGAAATGGCTTGATCATCTGAATTACCTGATCCTGTTCCTTTTGTCCTCATTTCAGTGATTGCAAAGTTAATGGCTGTAATTTCCCTAAATGTTCTTTTATTGAACGTTGCAAACAGAGGGGGTAAAGTATTTTGTGAGTCATCTCCGGTTGAGTTATGGGGACTGTATTCACGGTGAATCTGGTCTATAATATCACCAACAAATGAACCACAAGTTGCAGAGAGGAAACACTCTGTAAATAGACCAGAGGCGTCTGTCGAAACAAATAACATATTCCAAAAGACACCAAACCATGAGTGATAGTCTTGAGGGACTGAATGAGATCCTGTATTACTGTCGACCAGGTATTTTGGGCAAGTGGCCTCCATCGGTTCCTTGCAAGAGATGTGAGGGGTTGACTAGAACATAGTAACACAGGACTGAGCAGCAGGAGTGGGCTATTAAATACTTTGTCACTGCTTCATGTGCTTTTGCTCAAAGCAGTGCGTTTCTGTCTGTATAACATTTTACTACATACCAAAAACAAATTTTAATAAATGCAAACATTCAGGCACCACAATCCTCTGGGAAAGGGAATTTCCACTTGAACAGCCTTTTGAGAATTTCTCATTTGTGTTCCAGCAAATGTTGGAGGGTCACTATGTCCTTTCCGAGTCCCACTCCTCCATTGGTTACACACATCTTAAATGCTGCCAGTTTAGTGATGTGGCCAATGACTTAGGTCTCAGACTCCGAAATTTTCTAGAAAAATGTGAGACACAGAATGTTGAACTCATAACAAATGGTAAAATGATCGAGTTCCCCAAAATGTTATTCTACCTTTGAAGTTATTCTGATCACACCATCTATTGGTAGTGCGATTTCTTTCTGGAACGGTAGGATTTGGCTGAATTCCCTTCATTTCAGGCAGTGGAGAGATTTAAATGAATCCTCACCAGGAATCCTTACAAGTGCTAACGATGACGTGAGGATTTTATGGTCTCACACTTTGCTATGGGGCGGAACAAAGTAAGAGAGAGGGATCAATCGGCTGCTGCTTCTCAGACAGGGAACATTTTTTCTCCCTCTCTGTGTTAGAACATGCAATTTTGTCAACTGAGCACCAAACTGGACCATGTGCGATCTCCTGGAACATTTTCTGGAAAACCTGATTCTGGATTATATGCAGGTGCGTCATTTTTATTGTAGTACACAATTTCTTCCAATCGCAAAAAAATGTCCCCACTTTATAATTTGAAGACATGCTTACATTTAAATATCGGTAGGTGTCTTTATAGTCTGTGTGTTAATATCAATACATATTTTTCTGAAAGTTTATTCTCTAGCTTTAGTCTCCCTGACAGGAGATAATATGCATCCAGCTGATACACTTTTCAGAAATTCATGGATGGTTCAATACTATTTTTCAGCTAAGATCAAAACTGATAATCCCACATAACAAATGGCCAGCATCCCAGGAATGAGCAAAGGGAAACCTCTTTGAAAGTCTTCGAAAAGAATTATATCTTTTTATTTTAGTGTTAGGGGATCAATCCTGCACACAGTACATCAGGTGTGGTCTCAGCAATTCCCTGTACAGATGCAGTAAAACATTCCTGTAATTAAACCTGATACCTTTTGCCAAAATCAGCATCATTCCACTTACCTTCCAAATCACTTGCTGCATCTGACTTCAAATGATTCATGTCGCTAGAACATGTAAACCTCCTGTATCACTGAGTTCGGCAATCTCTCTCCATTTAAATTGTTTATCATTGAATCAACCTTCATGCCAAAATAGACGACTTACCTAATGTTATTTCTGCTGAAGGTTTGCTCACTGACCTTCCCTGTCTGTAACACATTGCAGACTCACTACCTCCATTTGACGACACATTGAATGACCATCTTGGTGTACGAGCTAATTGAGCTCCAAGCCATTCCCTCCCCTTCCTCCAGATCTGATCTCTGAAGCATTCCATCAGTTACAGCTTTGCAGGTTGAAAATAAACATTTATCTCTACTTTCTGTTTCCTGTAAGCGACAGCTTCCCTGTTCCTGTGTAGTGGCTCAGGTGGGTTGAATGGCCTCCTCCTGCACTGTGTAGTGTACTGAATGAGCTGAATTACTTCATTCTATACTCCTGTGTAATACCTTAGAGGGGCGGAATGGTCTCCTCCTGTGTCATTGTTACGATCCTGTCTGACTGAATGGAGTTTTCCCCAATCCTGTAACAGCATCGAGGGGTGGATTGAGGGAACAACACATGGAGTAGGGACAGCAGTATATCTCTATAAGACCCTGGAGGAGTGGATTGAGGGAGCAACACATCGGGTAGGGACAGCAGTATATCTCTGTAAGAGCCTCGAGGAGTGGATTGAGGGAACAACACATGGGATAGGGGAAGAAGTTGCCCATTCGGCTTTTCCATTCAGAATGTTCATGGCTGATCCGAGTGCGTCTGACCATCCATTTCATTTCTGTTCCCAATAAACACTGACCCTTCTGTCCAGTAAAGATCAGTCGAGCTCAGCCTTGAATCTCTTCAATAACCGAGTCTTCACTGCTCCCTGAGGATGAGGACACCACAGGTAGCACAACACTAATGTTATTTCATTGTGGGTCTGTTATTTGAAAACTGTGTTGACTGAACATCAAATCACCACCTCTTTTCAGTCATAAGGACAGAATAATTAGGAATAATTTGGACCATAATCCATTCCGGACTCCAAACCTATCCCACATTCCCACTGACCCTTTCCATTCAAATATGTATCGCACCCAGCCTCTGCTGCTGTCTCAGGAAGACAATGCCTGACAGCATAATACGGCAGGGGCATTAAGGAAATGAGCAGATTGAGGCCAGTCAGCTTATTGATTCGGAACTTCTGTTCAATAATTTCTTATATGTACCTCGACCTCATTCATCTGCCTTCTACCTGGAATCCTTGATCCCCTTACAAATCAAAAACCTATCGAATTGTGTCTTAATGACACTAGTGTCTGTGCCTCTCTGTATCTGTATATGCGTAACTGTGTGTGTGTGTGTGTGTGTGTGTGTGTGTGTGTGTGTGTGTGTGTGTGTGTGTGTGTGTGTGTGTGTGTGTGTGTGCCTGTGTGTGTACATGTGCTTGTTGTCTGTGTGTTTGTGCGTCTACATCAGTCTGTTTGTGTTTCAGCCTGTGTTTCGATCTATATTTATGTCCATTTGTATGCGACTGCATATGTATTTGTGTGTTTATTCGTTTATGTATACCTATCTCCTGGTAAGTATTGTGTGCGTTCATCTATGTTTTTCTGTGTCTGCATCTCTGTGCAGGGAGGTATCTGTGTTTTTTTTGGAAGTGTAAGGACTGTTCTTGGAACTGTCAGTGGGTTTAAATTGAGAATCGTCTTTCACTGAACATTGATCCTTAACTGGTCAGTAGGACGTGGATGTTTCGGATACTCCACACGAGGTGTCCTTGTCCTCTCCACCTCTTCAAGAGTTCTCCCCACATGGAGGGGGAGGGGAGTGAGGGAGCGGATATCGGATACTCCACTAAACGGCTTGGCCCTTTCTATCCTATTCAGGCTGTTTCGCCTCGAATGGGAGAAAGGGATGGAGGGAGAGTGGGAATGGATGACCCGGCTGTTTGTGCTGGTATAAGCAGGGGGAGTTGTGAGGTGTTTGGAATGAGTCGGTCAACAGTTTTGAATCCATATAGTATGATTAGTTGCTGAATTCAATAGTGAGAGTGGTAGTTCCTGAGCCTTATTTGGAGACAGAGCGTGAACCTTGTTCGGGGTTAGGTGCTATAACAGATATACAATGAGTATGAGGGAGCAGAAAGTATATAGTAACTCGTATCCTAACAGAGTGAGGAGGACATTGTTGTTTGTCCAGTATTGTGGGCCATTTCTTCAGATCATCTCAGCGTCGAGGTGAGCCTCCCTGTATGTCTTGTCCAAATCTGTCACTAATAACAACACAGACCTGTCCCTCAGCTTCCACAGAATCAGTTTAGGTAGAGTGTACAGATAGCAAGGAGAAGCAAATATCGGTGTGTTATATATGGAAACCAAAACGGTAGCAGAAAATCTGAGCATCATATGCTCTGAAAATTAGATAGGCAAATATTGTGGGTACCGCAGTCTCATTGAATGGTCTCAAGTTGCATCTAAACTGTGTTAATTATGACAGCTGAGCAGTGAAAAATAAGTTCTGTAAGTGTATATGAGGTGGGTTGAAGAGTATGTCGTGAAGCAAAGTAGAGAGCAGGTTATTTTGAATCTGATGATGTATGGTCAGAATGATGAATTATTAACCTTGGTCTGAAGCAGATTTTAAGGGATAATGGCATTTATAAGATGCATTTTACAATGTGTCTGCATGCAATATAGAATGCTTGAATATTCTAGACAAACGTCATGGGAGACTGGAGGCTAGAGTGTCAAGATATCTTCAGTGAATTTACAAAGTACAATATAACATTCAGTGGGAGGCAAGCAATGGTTGTTAGAGTCATAGAGTCCGACAGCACTGAGACAGGCCCATCATCCCAAACTGGTCCATTCCAATCAAAATGCCCATCCACGCTAACTCCATTTCCCTTTACCTTCAGATTAGATTAGATTACTTACAATGTGGAATCAGGCCCTTCGGCCCAACATGTCCACACCGACCCGCCGAAGCGCAACCCACCCATTCCCCTACATTTACTCCTTTACCTAACACTTGTGGCAATTTAGCATGGCCAATTCACCTGACCCACACATCTTTGGACTGTGGGAGAAAACCGGAGCACCTGGAGGAAACCCACGCAGACACGGGGAGAACGTGCAAACTCCACACAGTCAGTCGCCTGAGTCGGGATTTGAACCCAGGTCTCTGGCGCTGTGAGGCAGCAGTGCTAACCACTGTGCCACAATCCTTCCAATTCTTTCCAATCCGTGTGTTTTTCAAATGCCTTTTAAATTTTGTTAATGCATCCGCCTCAACCACTTCTCATTCCATATGCGTAACAGCCCGTGTTAAAAAGTTGTTCCTCGGGTCCCCTTTTATTCTGTCCCCTCTGACCTTAAACTGATGCCCTCTAGTCTGTGATTGCCTAACCCTGGGAAAAAAGACTGGGTGCATTCACTCTATCCATGCCTGTCATGATCTTATAGACTTCAATATGATCCTCCCACAGTCTCATGCACGCAAAAGTAAAACGTCCTAGCTTGTCCAACCTCTTTCAATAACTCAGATCATTGAAACCTTGGCAACATCCTCGTAATTCTTTTCTGCACTCTTTCCAGTTTAAAAATGTCCTTCCTATAGCAAAATGAACAAAACTGACCATAACACTGTCAATATGGCCTCACCAGCATTCTGTATAACTGTAACATAGCTCCGTAATTTCGATACTTAGTGATATAAACCGATTAAGGTCAGTGTTCCAAAAACTCAATTCACTGTCTACCACGGAATCAATTTTCAGAGAAACATGCACCTGAATTCCAAGGTCCCTCTGTCCCACTACACTCCTTCAGATCCAACCATTCACCATGAAACTCAAAACTTGATTTGACTTTCTAAAACGCAAGAACTTACACTGATCAATATTAAAATCCATTTGTCATTTTTCAGCCACTTCTCCAGCTGATCAAGATACTGCTGTAATTTCTGAAATTTCTGATAACCTTCCTCACTCTCCATGATGCCGCCTGTTTTATTGCCGTCTTCAAACTTACAAATCATGCTTGTACATTCTCATTTAAATCATAGATGTATGTAATATGTAGTGGTCCCAGCATCAACCCCTGAGGCATTCCACTATTCACAGGCCTCCAGTCTGACCAGCATGTTTCCATTATTAATCTCTGCTTTGTAACATCAAGTCAATGTTGTACCTAATTTGCCAGCTCCCCCTCAATTCCATGCGATCTAACCTTCCAGAGCGGCGTACCATGTGGAACCTTATTGAAGGCCGTATATATAAACCATGTACAGAACATATACAACCCGGATCTCCTCAATGTTGCTGGTCACTTTAGCAAAGAACTCCAACAAAATTGTGAGTCATGATCTCCCTTACACAAACTCCCGTACTGAATTTGATGAAGGGCTTTTGCTTGAAACATCGATTTGCCTGTTCCACGGATGCTGTCTGACCTGCTCTGCTTTTCCAGCAACATTCTAATCTTACTCCGAACCACACCCTGTTTTCCAAATGCATGCATATCCAATCTCTCTGAATCTTCTAAAGTAACCTACCCACTAGATTTTAGGATTACTGGTCTTTAGTTCCCAGGTTTATCTTTGCATCATTTCTTGAATACGGGCTCAGCATTCACTACGCTCCAGTCGTCCAGGACCTCACTCTTTGGCCAGCAATGATAGAAAAAAGGCAAGCAATGCTCCCGCAATTTCTTCTCTATGCTCCTATCCTCCTGCATTGTTCCTGAATATAACTGCTCAGGACAAGGAGGTTTTAGAAATACTGCAAAGTCTGAAACATGCGTCTCTTTATTTCAGGTACGAACATGAAAGAGTGAGAAAGTGACTCAATGATGGTTAACATAACAAATTAGAAAACATGTTAATCAGAAGAAGCGACTTCAGAAGAATTCCAGCTATTGTGGTAACCTGAGAATTCTCAGAAATTAATGATCCAAAAAGGAAGGCCATGAAACTGAAAAGGAAATCAAAAAGAGAACATACCTGCTTACAAACAGGAACACAAAGACTGCATCAATCTGCGATTTTTATTTCAAAGGAAACAAACTAAAAGCAAGATCAAATGTGGAAATTTATAATCAGGAGAGGAGAGGTCATTGTGGACAACAGGGTAATGGCCAAGAAAACAACCAGTTACTTTGCATCTGCCTTCACGGAGGAAGATCCAGAAAATCACCCAGTAATACCAAGTGATCATATCGGACTCCTGGAGCTAAAGACATAAAGTCAATTCATATCAGTAACAAGGTAGTACTTGAACAATGGAGCTGGATTGAGCATTGCTAAGTCTGACGAAACAGATGTACTTCCTATCAAAATGTCGGAAATAAATCACCAATCGAAGTATTAATTGCACTGTCGATGACTGTGTTTTATTTTCCTGTACATTCTGCAGATACCGGAACCTATTGTGGATAAACGTGAACCAATCACTATAGATGAATGGAAGGGATCCAAACAGCTACAAAGTGAAAAGGAGGGTGGAGAACTGCAGACCAGTTAAATAAAGCGTTGCAGTGAAACTGTTGGAATCCATTACACAGGATGACATCTTTTGTTATCTAGAAACTAACAGCTACAATGGAGAGAATCAGCATGCATTTCTGAGAGAGAAATCATACTTGATAAACTTCGGAATTGTTTGAAGTAATTTCTTACAGCATCGATAATGGGGAAACAGTAGAGGTGGCATACATTGGATTTTCGGAAGGGTTTCTAAAAGATCTTAGTGAATTCGTAAATGCAATGAATGTAAAGGGAATTTGGAGGAATACATGTAAGTGGAAAGTTAAAGTTTGGTTCGCCTCCATTTAAGAGATTCAGAACATTGATGTAAAGACATGTTGAAGCAGTTTCACTGCGTGTTGGTGGGACTGTACCTGGAGTATTGTGTACAGTTTTGGTGACCGAATCTCAGAAAAAATATACTGACCACAGAGGATGTGCAGTGGACATTCTCCAGATTATTCCCTCAGATGGTGAGATTGCCTGATGAGGAAAATCGGCCTGCATTCTTGAGAGTTTCAAAGAATGATAGGTGGGTCACAGTGAAATTTAGAAAATTCATAAAACATATGACAAGTTGGCAATTAACAGAACGCTTCCCTCGCTGTCTATTCCACATTCAAGGCAAATAATGGCAGGATCTGGGACAGGCCAGTTAAGACTTCAATATGGTGGAAAAACTTCACTTGGAGGGGACTACCTAACATAGGGGCATGGAAACCTACTGACAGACAGGATTAGTGAGAATCTCCAGATGTTCTCCAAGTGTGTCCAGCGGAACAGAATAACCAGGGAACAGGTGGGACTCATTAGTGAGTTGCCAAGTCGCAACCAAATCAACTTTAGTGGTAGGAGACAGACGGTGGTGGTAGAAGGCTGTTTGTGCGATTGGAGGCTAGTGTCCAATTGTGTACCTCGGGGATCAGTGCTGTGTCTCTTAATATTTCTGATTCGGAAGTGTTGGTGTTGGACTGGGGTGGACAAAGCCAAAAATTGCATAACACCAGGTTATAGTCCAAAAGATGTATTCAGCGGCACTAGCTTTTGAAGTGGTTCATCAAAGCGCACAACCACCTGATGAAGAAGCAGCGCCTCGAAAGTTCGTGCCTCCAAAAAAACTTGTTGGACTATAAGCTGATGTTTCCTGATATTAAACCAAATCATAAAGGATGCAGCTGTGAATATGGACGAGGGGTGGGGGGTGACATAAGTAAGTTTGATACAAAGATTAGCCGGGTGGTTGGCAGTGAGAAGGAATGTCTTATGTTATAGGAAGATACAAATGGAATGGTCAGACGGTCACATCAATAGTAGATGGAATATAACCCTGATAAACATGAGGTCATGCACTTTGGAAGAAGGAACCAGGCAGGGAAGGAATCAATGAATGGCAGCACAATAGGAAGCTCAGAGTGTGCTTCTCCACATATCCCTGAATGTGGCTGGACAGGGTAACATACAGTTTGAGAAAGCGTACGGGAGCGTAAACACAGCCTTCACACATCGAAGCATAGATTATAAGAGCTATGTGGAAACTTTTGTTAGCCAAGATGGAATACTGTGTGTAGCTCTGGGAGCTACATTAAAGGAAGGAAGTGAGTGCACTGGACGGGGTGCAGAGGGGATTCACCAGAATGTTCCCTGGGATGGAGCATATCAGCTTTGGAGAGAGGCAGGATATGCTCGGGTTGTTTAGTTGGAGCAGAGAAGACTTAAGAGGGACGTGAATCAGGAGGATAAGATTACGAGGGAATGGACGGGGTGGAGAGACAGCAGTTGGTCCTTTTAGTCAAAGGGACACACTTTTGAAGTGAAGGGTTTGAGGCTTAGTGAGAATGTGAGGACTGTTTTTCACACAAAGTATGTTGGGGTCTGGAATGCCTTTCGTGAGGGGGGAATTGTCATGGTTACGTCAAAACCTAGAAAATGCATGGTTGTGCACTTGAAATGCCATAAGATTCACAGCGACGGGTTTTGTATTGGAAAGTGGGGCTAATGTAGACCGTGCTGTACTTATGATAGTGCAGAGTCTGTGCTTCTGTGATTCTATGGCTGTGAAGGGTCAATCATTCAGTAGATTAAGATAGGAATTAATCAGTTTCTGTAGAATATCTTATGAAAGTGTATAGGAGCGAACTTGTAATATCTTCTGAAAATACGTCAATGGCAAAATTAAGAGAAAAATGTGTAGCTTCCTTACAGTCTGATGCCAGGCAATTGAGGACAGTGAAAGAGCAGATCAATGGAGCAAATACTTCAGTTATGCCTTCACAGAAGAAGAAAAAAAAATAAAAATAAAATTTCCTCGCAATACTAGGGTACTTTAGCCTGGTGAGAAAAAGGGAATGGAATGAAATTATCCACTAAAACGTTTAATAGAAAATATTGGACTGAAATTAATGGGCATAGACAAACTCAACAGAGGTTTATGAAATAGGAATCATATTTGAGAAAATGGCTGTTAGCAAAATTATGGAGAAGGTATCAACGCAATACGATTGGAATGTCAGAAAGATTTCTGATAAAGCACCAAGCCTTTTGTGCAAATTCGAATCCGATGGGACTGGGGCTAATATATTGTTTGTATTTTAGAATGGGAGAGCTGGCAGGAAACATTGAGTAGGAATAAAACCATGTTTTTTGAATGGAAGGCTTGGAGGATATAACAAGGATCGAGATTTGGCATCCAGCTATTACCAATACACATCATATCTTTGGTTGAGGGGCTCAATTGCAATATTCCCAAGTCTGCTGACAACACTAAATGATATCAGCTTGAGGTTGGATGAGGAGGATGTAAAAAAAGGCTCCGAGGTGATTGAGACAAGTGCAGTGACAAGGCAAATACCTGACAGATGGAGAGCAATGCAGAGATGAGAGGTTGTGTACTTTGATAGGATCAATTGAATGGCAGCCTATCATTTGAAAAGGGGTTGATTGAAACAAGTTGATCTAAAAATGAACTTAAGCTGCATTTTTGTTTATTTATGCGCAGCTTGCTGAGTCCATGTAGGGCAGTGAGTTCTGAACACGGAAATCAATACTGGGAATGGCATTGGCACGCTGTATATAGTGTACATAGATCCAGCATGTGGGAGCTGTAACATTGAACAAAATCTGGATCTCCCTGTACACCAGTCACTGAAAGCAATATTGCAGGAGCAGAAAACAAGTAGGAAGATAAATGGTTTATTCACCTTCATTTCAGGGAGATTTAGAATACAGAAGTAAGGGTCATTTACTGCAACTGTACAGGGCCTTGGTGAGACCGCATCTCGAAAATTGTGCACTGTTGTGTGCAGTTTTGGTATCTTACCTAATAAAGGGCAACCCTGCCATTGAGGGAGTGCAGTGAAGGAAGACCAGACTGATCTCTGGGATGACAGGTTAGTTGTGGGAGCAGAGTTTGGGGTGACTCGGCTTTAGGAAAATGTGTGGAGAGTTCAATGAGATATATAAACCTCTGACAGGGTGTGACAGCTTTGAAGCAGGGATGATAGTTCACTTTATAGAAAACGGTTCACGAATCGCATTGCTGTCAAATCGTACTTTTTGTCAGAGAACTCCCTATAGAGGGACCGAAGGCACTATATTTCATAATGTTTAAACATGTTTTTAGATATGAACATGGTGTGGGGAAAACTGCATTGAGGAGATGTTCGGCCATGACCTAGCATGGAGAAAGCTCAATTTGATGAATGACCTCCTTCTCTCCCGATGTTTCTGTGCAATTTGTGGGAAAGCTCTGTGCAAAAGCCGTGGCGGCACAGTGATTAGCACTACTGTCTCACAGCGCCAGTGACCCGGGTTCCATTCCCGACACATGTGACTGACTGTGTGGAGTTTGCACATTCTCTCCGTGTCTGCGTGGTTTTCCTCCGGTATCCTGCCACAGTCCAAAAATGTGCAGGTTCGGTGAATTGGCCGCGCTAAATTGCCCGTAGCGTTAGGTGTAGGGGAATGGGTTTGGGTGGGTGCGATTTGGCGGGTCGGTGTGGAATTGTGTGTTCGAAGGGCCTGTTTCCACACTGTAAGTAATCTAACCAAATCTAAATGTCGTCACAAACTCTCAGATGTTAGGAAGGATGTCTATGCAGGGTCAACAGGATTGTGTTTCCCATTTCCTTTCCTTTAACGAGGTTGATGTCGGGTGTTCTGTCAGATTTTATCATTTAAGACCTCAGAGTAGTTTGATACGAATGGGTGTCTCACTTGGCCGATTCAGAGACCATGTCTGTGCGTCTGGAGTCACTTTCCGGCCTGACCAAGAATGCACGGGAGATTGACTTCCTGAAAATACATTGGTGTAAGAGATTGATGTTAACAATCAACATTTGACACAAGATCACTATTACTGACACGAGATTTTAGGTCTCGATGTTTTATTAATTATTTTTAACTTCCACCAGCTGCCAAAGCATTGGCCTAATCTGGATTTGTAATCCAATGATATGTCCACTACAGCACCATCTCCACATGGGGACCTATCAGAAACCACACTGACCTGATTACTTCTGTGCTACTTGAGAGGTCTATGAAAAAGTATTCCCACCAATTTGACTGTCATGATTCGACTGAGGGTGTGGTAAAAGGTCAGATTGCATTTATTCTCCTATTCACGGACTGGACATAGCTGAGTAATTTTCTATATTGCCAGAGAGATGTCAGAGTTGGAGCTGGAATGAAACAGCTTCCTCAGGAACACGGCTTGTTGTGCAGCACAAATCTTCAGTCCTATTGCAGGAATGGGATCAGGGCCCATTGCCTTTGTCGTATCTACTGTGTTCAGCTGTTTCTTCACGTCACAGGCAGAAAATCGAATTGTTTGAACACTACCATCTGTGATTCTGTGGGAAACATGATGAGTGTGAGGTGGATCATCATTCACTCAACACGTCTGGCTGAGGATAGTGCAGACACCACATCCTTGACTTTTTTCCTTGGCGTACAGAGCTGTTCCGCTATTTAGGATGAGAATAGTTGTGGAGTACTCTGCTCCAGTAAATTGTTTAATAGTCCATCGACATTTATGTTTGCATTTGGCAGGACGACAGAGCTTAGATCTGATCTGTTAGTCTTGGAATCCTTTCCCCTCTCCATCAGACATTAGTTCTGCTGGTCGGAATTTAACCAGTTAATTGCAGTAGCTTTAATGGGTTGTCAACAAGTTTCGGTTCACGTGATTCCGACCCTGGCATGTTCACCCACACTCATCACTGAACCATGGATCCGCTTGATGGTAATGGTAGACTGATGAATTATCGTCGGGAAAATGTTACAGATTGTCGTTGAATACAATTCTGATTCTGCTGCTGCTGTGGTCTACAGCATCAAATGATAACCCAGTTTGAGTTACAATATCTACAATTCAATTCTACTGACTGTCCCCCAGTTCACACCGAGACCCATTCACCCATCAGCCCTGTATTCTATACCTAACCTGGTTTCTGATGTGGTAACGCTTGCACTTTCATAATCTTATTCTGCTCAGGGCCTCTCCCTGGTGTCACGCCTCTAATTTGTTTCTTTAACACAATCTATTTAAAGTAATGATCAAAATCGTTTCTCTTCCACAATGTCAACTTCTGTATTTGAAGTGAATGTGTTTGCCTCTGTTTTTCTCCCTGACGATTATTAAGAGCTCTGTAGTGTCAGTGATGCCAGACTTATGTAGTTGCAGAGTCAAGGAACTTGTGCACCATGCGTTATTGTTCAGTTCCCAGTGTACGGCGCTCCATGTTGGACAGGATGTTTGAGCATCTTTGACATACTTCTTTGGAAATTGTCCAAAACAGAAATTGCTGAAGATTTTGTAGCATCTTCTGGAATGATTGCAAGCCTAAACTTTCAGTTCCAGTGACCCTCTACAAAGCTCTCAGTTTCTCAACCAATTTTGGTATTTTTATCACCAGTATCCATAGTTATTTGTTTTGTGAAAATTTGTTCTGTGCCTATTCATTTCTGGAGAACCTCAGCAGGTCTGTCAGTATCTGCGGAGACAGAGAAACAGCGTTAGCATTTCAAGCCCAATGTGACACTTCTTCGCAACTGAAAAGCATTGGAAACTGGGTTTTTTAATACCTTGCCAGAGGTGGGAGATTTGTGACAGGGAAAAGAGGGCGTGGCAAAGATAAACCGGCTTTTAGCAGTGGAGAACTAGAGGATGATATAAAACGGGTTTAAATTAATGAGTGAATGGGGAAAGGGGTTCTCTCTATCGAGTGCAAGATAAAGAAGACACAATCACACAAGGTCATAGGAGGCCAGGACAGAGAATGTCGACTATGTGGCATTATAAAGATCCGGCCATAATTACGTTTTCACTGTCGAGATCATCACCTCCGTTCGACAACGGTTATCAGGTGCTTGACTTCTTATTGGCACGAGTAAGCCTTTCATGCTGCCTTAGGTTTGTAATAAGGAGGAAAAAAAACAAATCACAGTACGAAGTTTAGCTCAGTATTGTTTACCTGTCATGTTTACTATAGCGTAAAATTTGCAGTATTTCTCTTTAAATACTTGTTATTGAAGTTTGTATTGGATGGAGTGTAGGAGGTTGAGGGGTGACATTATAGACGTTTCTAATATAATGGGAGGTATGGATAGAGTGAATAGCCAAGGTCTTTTCCGCAGGATGGGGGAGTTCAGCCATAGAAGGCATAGGTTTAAGGTGAAAGAGGGAAAATTTACAAGGGATGCAGGAGCAGTGTTTTCTACACAGAGTGTGTTGTGGGTATGGAATGAGCTGCCAGAGGAAGAGTGGTAGATACGTGTAGAACTACAATATTTAAAACACATTTGGACAAACATATGAATGGGAAACATTTCGAGACATATGGTTCAAATGAAAGCAGATGGGACGAGCTTAATTTTGAAATCCTGGCCAGCATGGACTTTTAGAAAAGCTTCACGCAGAATCAGTGTGGTTTTGTGAAAGGGAAATTATACTTTGCCCTGTACAATCATGTAAAGTATTTCTGGAGAGGCCTGAGAATGTAACAAGCGGACTTGAGAAAGGGGATCTGGTAGACACCAGGCTTTCCAGACTTTGTCCACAAGGTATTTGAAAATAAAAGTTCTTACACAAGACAGAAACTCGTCGGATGATGGAAAATGTATTAACATGGGATGATGATTGCTTAACATTTAGAAAGTGGACAGTCAGGATTAATGGATCTTCAAGATGAAGGTATATCTGCTGGAGGACCACAGCTATCTGTCCGATGGCATCAGTTATTTACAATCTTTATTGATAGTCTGAAGGAGGGAGTTGAGTGCAATTTGCATCCGAGTTTGTGAATGACACTGAGAATCAGTGATAGGTGTGGAGGGATACAAGGAGTAGGCAAGAAAGTGGAGTTTGACTTGGAACAGATCAGCCATGTTCGTATTAAATGACAGGGCTCGCTTGAGGAACCACATACTCTACTGTTGTTCCAATTTATTAATTTCACATGATATGCATTTCAAAGTAACTGGTTATTTTCCCGGAAGTTGTGTTGTGTAATGCTACATTCGGGTGAGCAGAGGATTTGTTTGAGTTAACGCTGGGTGGGGTATGGGGACTGTATTCACAGTAAATCTGGGTCTGTAACACAATCCACATCTGGAGCAGACGTTGCGGAGAGGGGAAGCCTGGAAACAGGGATGGGGGGTGAGTGTCACTTCCTGACCCAGCCTGGATTTTCCAAGTACATTTCCAAAACTGTACCCAACCATCAGAGTGGCCTTGATCTGCCCCGTCTTGCAGGCCCGAAGGGCTGAATGAAACATCAGAACATAGGGCTGAGGGACACGAGTGGGCCATTCGGCTCTTTGACGCTACTCCACCAGTAAATATAGTCGTGGCTAATCTCATTTGGTCCCAGCTGCACTTTTCTCTCCATGCACCATTATCCCTGATTCACGTGTCTATGGAAAATCAGACAAAGCCACGATATAATATAAAGATTCATCCATCCCAAACTACTGGGTAAGAGAATTCTCACTTAAATAAATTCCCACTTTGTGATTTTCTTTCTCACTCCAGTTGTGACTGAGGATGGAGGGTGTCACTCACTCCTTTTCTAGTCCCACTCTTCCACTGCTCACAACAAATGTTAAATGTAACCAGGTTGGTGATATGACCGATGATAAAGGTCTCAGACTGGGTCAGGTTCAGTGATAAGAACACGTCAGGCAGATTTATTTAGACAGATACAATTTACTTACAGAACTAACGGTGGAGTATGTTGGATTTGTGGATAGCACTGCTGCCTCACATCACCAAGGAGGTGGGTTCAATTCCAACCTCGGGCGACCCTCTATGTGGAGTTTGAACATTCTCCTTATGCCTGTGTGGGTTTCCTCCCAGTGCTCCAGTTTCCTGCTACAGTCCAAATATGTACAGTTTAACGTGGATTGCCCATAGTGCCCAGGGATGCGTAAGTTAGCGGGTTAGTTATGGGAAATGCGAGGTTACATGGATACGATTGGGGGACACGTCCAGGTGGGATGCTGGTTGGTGGGTAAATGTGTACTTAATGGACGGAATGCCCTGCCTCCACACTGTAGAGGTTCTATGACAATGACAACAGATTTGGACTATACAAACACGCAGTGGATACATACCTAATCCACACTTATCAAGGTCTCGTATGTGTCATTCTCATTCCAAGAGTAATCTGTTAAAGCCATTATAATATAAGCCTTTCACCCCAGGACTACGTGAAATGAAATATCTCCGAACTGCTTGCAATGTAATTATATCCTTTCTAAGATAAGGAGACACAAAAAACTAATCTCACACTCAGATCATAATGTTTATAATTGTTTTCTCAAAGTGCTGTGAGTCTTTGGAACCCTCTTCCCCACAGAACATTGGAGGCAGAGATATTGAATATTTTTCAGGCATAAATGGAAGGTTCATAAATAACAACAGAGTTAAGGATTATTGAGGAATGGGCAGCAATGTGCAGTGTGGGGGGGGGATATAGACAGTGTTATCAAATAACACGGTTTCAGAACCTCCAGGAATATAATGCAAAATGAAATGATAATATCGAGAAAATGGTATGGGGGTATACAAAATGGCGGAGATCCAGAAGGTCTGCTTTGCTGGGCTCTGCATCAACACACGGACAAAGTGGTTCTCTAACCCACCCCATCCAAGCCGTTCACTTAAAATTCAACACTAAAAGAGCGATAGAATCTTTACTGATCCCGTTTTGTCAAAGGGAAATGACAAAACATGGGGAAAGGATCGAGCAAGTCCCAACAAGTGGTGCACCCGTCAGAAGCATCGAGCATGCCTGAGGCCACAGATGCAACCCACTCTGCTCGTTCCATGGACCCAGTTACTCACCAGGCCTTGGTCAATGAGTTCACCAAGTTACGTGAAATGATTGACGCCATGATTGAAGAACAGTTCAGCCGTGGCTAGAGCCGCTCTCAGCCGTGCTCCAGAAACATGAGCAGCAACTTGACAGCCTTGGAAACAGAACAGACGATGCCAAGGGCCGAACTGCAGCGGAAGAAACCGTGATCGACTCCTCTCGGGAGAGGATGCTCACCCTTGAAAAACAGGTCTGCACCTTAACTGAACAAGATGACGACCTCGAGAACAGAGGTAGGATGAAGAATAATCACATCGTCGGTTTGCTGGAGCGGACAGAAGGTGGTCAGCCAGTGAGTGTTTTCGAGACCGAGCTGCAACGATTCCTTCACTTGGAAACTGAGGAGAGACGGCTGAAGAGTGAGTCAGTTCATCTGGTTATGGCGCGGAAGTCAGACTCAGACCAATGCCTTCATCCCATCCTTGCGTGATTACATAGTAATGGGGTCAAACAAAGACAGATGGAAGCTTTCAGAACCGAGGGGAAAGATCCAATGGGTTTAACTCACGAGAGCTCCAGGATTATGTTCTTTCAGGACTTTTCAGCGGCGGTGATTCAGGTAAGAAAATCGTTTGATGAGATCAAGGGAACTCTGGATTCAGTATTCCTTACGGTACCCCACGGTGTTCCGTATTGCTTTTAATGAATCCACGGACTCGTCTGACTCTCCAGAGAAAGTGAAAACTTTGTGGACATTTTAACGTAAGCAGGATATTTAGATAATCATGTTTCTCCTGAAAGAACTTTTGTTGGATTTTTCTGGTATGAACTTGTGTTAAATTATAGTCGGGAATGAGTAGAGTACTCATTTTTAACTTCTTCATTCGTATTATTACTCCTTTTCTCTGTCTTTGCTTGTGCCTGGGGTGCAGCTCAAGCTGGAGGGAGTTACAAATGTAGTTGTGATGTCTAAGTGCCGACCGAAGGGCAGTTCATGGCCGATTTTTGTTGTCAATTGCCGAAGATTCCATATTGATAGCGGCCAGAAGATAAAGTTTTAAGATATATAAGCGTTCCCAGTTGGCGGGGGGGGGGGGGCTGTGGGGGCGGGGGGGAGGTGAGGTAAATTCCCCTTTCGAGTGTCGTTGGAAGTTTGGATTTTATTTCGTTCTTTGTTTTTTTTTGTGTGTTTATCTTTGGAAAGTTTTGAGAGCTTGTTAGTTGTAGTAGATTTAGTTTGTATAGTTTTTAGGGTCTATGAGTTTTTTCATTAATGATCAGAGATGTGTAATTCGATGTGAAACTCTAAAGTTGAAAAGTTGCTACAATGTGTTGTGGATAATGATGTGCTTAAATAGTGTACCTGGAACATTAAGGGGAGCCATCTGCCAGTTAAGAGGAAAAATGTACTTTCTCGTCTTAAAGCAGAGAGGGTGGATGTTGTCCTATTTTAAGAGAGGCACCTTGATGACAAGGAACATTTGACGTTACAGCAGGGCGGGTTTGATCGGGTTTATTTCTTGTCTTTTAATACTAGGAAGAGGGGAGAAGCCATATTAGTTAGGAGGAATCTTCCACTTAAATTATTAGATTACATTAGACACTCACGGAAGGATCATCATCCCCAAAGTCTTTGGGAAATATGGGAAATGATGCAGTATTTTGAGTGCTTCTTGCACCCCCACCTCACACACCTTCGTCCCCCAACCCGGGCACAACCTCTTAAGATCCCTTTAGATGCATTTTCTAAAGTAAATTATCTTGCATCGTGGTAGATTATTGTAGAAGGAGATTTTAACTGTCTTATGGCCCCATGGTGGACAGAACGTTCAAAGTTCCCCTAATACCCTCGTTATAATGTAAGCAATTAGTGGATTTGTGTGCAGAACTAGAGCTGGTGGATGTCTGGAGGCAGATCTACCACAATAGTAGGGATTTTATTTTCTTCTTTTATATGCACAAATGCCACACAAGGGTTGATCTCTTCCACATCCCTGCAACAAAATTATATAAGGACCTTCAAAGATGGGAGGCACTTCCAACATCCTGGCTAGGTCGGATAGCTGTTCTTAAAATGAATGTCCTTCCTTATTTGTTATACCTCATGTGAATGCTTCCTTTGACGTTTCCCACACAAATATTTAGGAGACTTAATGGCTGGTTTAGCTCTTTTAATTGGCACCTGAAGCGATTCTTTATCAAGCTAACGAAACTGCAATTACCCCACAGATTATAGGGAGTAGATGTCCCAGATTAAAAGCTATCAATTAATCTTTTTATCATCCTATGTTAGTGTCTGGGCCGCTGAGTACCCGGCGTCAATACGGTTCGATATTGAACCCTCTCAGACAAAGTGAATCCTTATTAGTCTGTTGTTCTTAGACAAAATGACAGCATTTATGGAGTATTGCTATAACCCAATAATTATCAAGAAAGTTAAAGCATGAATGACAATGCGTCAGTTCGAGGACAATACAGCTAACACCATTTTTCTTACCCCTATGGTTGGTATACTGAGTTGTCAACCGGGATAATTGATTTCATGTTTAAACTGTGGGCAGCCGAGGTGTGCCTTGCTTGAGTGATTTAGAATTAGTAGAATCCCTTGTGGATACAAGCCCTTGGACCCAGCTAGTCCGCTTCGACCCTTTGAAGAGTAGCTCACCCAGACCCATTCCCCTACCATCCTATATTTACCCTGACTAATGCTCCAACCTACACATCCCTGAACACTATGGGTGATTTATGCCAATTAATCTAACCTGCACATCTTTGGATCCTGGTGCTGTGAGACCACAGTGCTAACTACTGAGACGCCACGTTTTATTTGAGGGAGAAAGAATGACATAATTTTATCAAATAACTTGACAGAATGGACGACCGAGTAGAGTCCTCTTCTGTATTTTGTTCCAGATCAGAGATTTGATTTTTTTAAAAAAAAAACACACTTTTAACAGACTCTTACAGATCTGATAGAGAGAAGAGGGTGTCTATTGCTTAGAATACAATCTCTGTCAGTACCCTTTATCATTAATTGGAGAGTGTTCCCTCAGAAGAGACTGTGCAGCTTTGTGATGGCTGCGAGAGAGATTTGGGCGTTCAGATAACTTCGGAGAGATAGGAGGATATTTGTGAAAATGCTCGAAGGATTTTGATCTGTAATAGGACCCATTCCATGCAGTTCAAAATTCTTCATAGGGTCTATCTCACCCCAGATTGTCTCTCAAAATGCAAAGTGGGATTACCTTCAGCATGCCCTAAATGCAGAATGACTACAGTTAGTCTTACTCATTGCTTGTGGTCCTATTGCAGCCTTCATCTATGTGGAGCACTGTGTCAGGTGTGAGAGAGTGGATCTAGGGGACTGAATTGGAGATGGACCTGGTTTCTCCTTTCCTGGGCCTGCCCAGGGTACTTTCCACAGATGAACATGGGAAAAACAATTATATCCGTACTTTCCATACTTTCCATGCTGGGAAAAATATTCAGTTGTGTTGGATGTCTGAACGCCCACTCCCGGGTGTGTTGGGTCGTTGTAAGCTCTTCATGGAGAATATCCCTTCGGACTTTCTCACTGGCATGGTGCACCAAAAGACACAGACTTATATGAGACTTGGCATCCCTTTTTGGATAACCGCGATATCTGCCACTCTAAGAAGGGCTTTTATAGAGCCATAAAGCTATTGTCTAATGAATCTAATATCCAGTGATGAAGGACTATTAACATAAAAATATGTATCAGTTAATGCTCTTTATGAACGAGAGCTATCGTTTTGTTATGCTGAATTATTTATTCATTATTTATTGTTTAGTTTTGTTTTTCTTATGTCTGTAGTGTTTAAACTTGTTTTGTATGTACATGCAATTGGAAGTAATTTTTACAGTTTTTTGAGTTATGTTGCTATTGGTTTATTATAATATTAAAAGTCTCTTTTACAATAAAAATACTTTTTAAAATTAAAATACGAACATTGATAGAATTGAGTCCCAAATAACTCTCATTAGAGAGATCACTCATGGTGGTTTATCCTGAGAGTCACCACACGACGGGTGTTGGGGTGAGGATGAGAGAGCATCTCCTTCATGGTAATCTCTATTAGTGTGAGAAACTGAACCTGCGCTGTTAGCCTCCCTCTGCATCACAAACCAGCCGTCTGTCCAACTGATTGGGAGACTGTGTAACTGTTACAGACAGAAACAGTCACAGACAAAGCGTAAGGGAAACATTCACAACAAGGAAAGTGGTAAAATTCAGATAACCGTCAAGATAATGGTTGAGGGTAAAAATGTTCTCTGCTCGAAATTGGACTTTATAACAAGACGTGTTTAGAAGCTGTTTTTGGTTTAATATCATTAAGGTGAGTCAAGTGAAATAACCAGAATTACTAAGTGTGATTGGATACCTATAACCATAAAATAAGGGTATATTTTTGTTTGGTCTGGGTAAAGCATGCTGATGGAATATATTGTTAGGAGTGTCCGTCCCTTGGGAAATACCCTCAAACAGGCGCTTCAAAAAAAACGGTATAAAAGTGTCTGAACGCTGTCTGGTCAGTGACAGCAACCCAGGGGTTTGAATGACTTAAAGTTCCTGTAACATGGAGCTGAGAAAAGCATCGGTTCATCTGGGACCTTATTAAATGGGAGAGCCCGTTTGAAGGGCTGAATGGCTTCAGCATGTTGTGAATTGTGTGTGATTTGAAAAACGTACATCTCGACTCCTTCCTCTTATGTGTTACACACTGGGACACTGCCATTTTCCTGAAACTGGGAATTATTTGGAACATTATCTGGAACACTCCATAATCGGCATTCTTCAGAATATTCTATAACTGTGTGAGATGTTTTGCAAAGGCGAGAGATAGAGAGAGAGAGAGAGAGAGAGAGAGAGAGACAGAGACAGAGAGAGAGAATGAGCGTTGCATGCAGTAGTGAGAGTGGGGGACCATGAGCATTGTTCAGCGGTAGGTGCGATCACAGATATACAGTGATTGTGAGATAGCAGAGAGAATACAGTGACACTTATCCTGACAGAGCAGGGAAGGTCATTGATGCTTGTCCTGTATTGCTGGACATTTCTTCAGACCTCAGTTACTACACAGAGCTGGGCG
Source organism: Hemiscyllium ocellatum (assembly GCF_020745735.1). Lineage (NCBI taxonomy): Eukaryota > Metazoa > Chordata > Chondrichthyes > Orectolobiformes > Hemiscylliidae > Hemiscyllium > Hemiscyllium ocellatum. The sequence goes on from NW_026869319.1 coordinate 2,387,241, forward strand.
GTGAAAACAGACCATGCTCGGTGGGTCTAGTGGTGTGGCTCCCTCTGGGAAGTGAATGTTCTCCCTCTATACTAGCCTAATAAGCCCGCCGTGCTCCGTCAACAAACCATGCTGTAATTGCCCCTTATCTGCCATTCTGCCATTTCCCTGCCTTTGCTCTGTATCCATCTAATCCTTTCCTATCTGTGTATTTGTCCAAATGCCTTTTCAATGTTGTTATTGTACCCACCTCAATCACTTCCACAGGCAGCTCAGTCCATATGCGTACCACACGCTGTGTAAAAACAGTTGACCGTCAGGTTCCTTTTAATTTTTTCCTCTCCAAATATTAAGGATGTCCTCCAGTCTGCGATTCCCCAACCTTGCAAAAATAAATTGAAGTATTCACCCCTATGTACGCATCTCATGATTTGATAAAATCTATACTTCCATAAGAACCTCCTCAGTTTCCTACTCTCTAAAGAAATAAGTTCTAACCTGTACATCTTCTCCCTACAACTCAACCCTTTAGCCCAGGAGACATCTTTGTATATTCCTTCTACATTCTTTTTTGTTCAATAATATCCTTTCTAGGGCAAGGTGAACAAAACTGAACACAATACTCCAACTGCAGCCTTACCAACATCATGTACAACTGCAACATAACGTCCCAACTTCTATACTCAATGCCCTGATGAAGGCCAGTGTGCCAACAGCCTTCTTCACTGTCCTGTTTAACTGTGACTCAAATTTCAGACAACCGTGCACCTGATCCCCAACGTCATTTTGTTTCACTACACTCCTTAAGGCCCTCTTATTCATCATTAAACTCCTACCTGGATTTGACTTTCGAAAATGCAAGACGTCACACTTATCTCTATTAAATTCCATTTGCTATTTCTCAGCCCACTTTCCCAGCTGATTAAGGTACTGCTGCAATTTCTGATAATGTTCCTCGCTGTAAACGATGCCTCCAACTTTAGTGTCATCTGGAAACGTACTAACCTTGCGTTGTGCACTCTGATCCAAATCTTTAATATAGATAACAAACAGCAATGGGCCCAGCACCGAATCCTGAGCCACTCCAATTGTCACAGGCTTCCAGTTCGACAAGCATGTCTCCACCATAGCCGTTTGCTTCATAGCAACAAGCCAATTCTGTCGCCAATTTGCCAGTTCACCTTGGATTCCTTGTGATCTAATCTTCTAGAGTTGCCTACGATGTGGAACTTTATCAAATATCTTACTGAAATCCATATAGAATATGTTTACCAGCCAGCCCTCGTCAAAGTTCCTGGTAACTTCCTCAAAAATTTCCAGCAAAATTTGGAAGGCATGATCAGCCACGCACAAAGCCATGCTGACTGCTCCAAGTCAAACTCTGTCTTTCCAAATGCATGCACATCTTATCTCGCAGAAGCTTCTGAAGGGGTTTCCGAAATAGAGGTGAAGATTACTGGTCTTTATTTCCCAAGCATTTCTTTGCAGCCCTTCTTGAATAAGGGCACAACATTTGCTACCGCCTAGTCTTCCGGGACCTTGGCCCTTAGGTTTTTTTTTCTCTCGCCTCTTGCAGTGCTCTTGGATATATCTGGTCAGGACCAAGAGATTTGTCTGACTTTGTGCATTCTAATATGTCCAACAGCAACTCTACTGTGATATGGACAGTATCAAGATATGACACCAACCTCCTAAAGGTCACAGGTCTTAATGTATTTCTTCATGGTAAACACAGACGGGAAATTGAGGACTTCAGCCATCTATTCAGGTTTTACACATGCATGCCTATTTTGGATTTTAAAGCAACCTATTCTGTCTAGTTGTTCGTTATCTTTACTATACTGAATTTGGATTCACTCTAAAGTTCTCAGCCAAGACTATCCCATACCCCCTTTTCACCTTGCTGATTCCTTCTTCAGTAAACTCCTCTATCCCCTGTATACCTCCAGGGATTCCCTTGCTACGAGCTGCCTGAACCTGAGCCGCGCCTCCTTTTTTTCTGGTCAGAGCCTCAATATCTCTTGACATCCAGTGTTCTCTCTTCCAGTCTCACTTTTCCTCACAGGAAAATGGAAACCTGGAACTCGAGCTATCTCACTTTTAAAGCCCTCCCACTTGCCCGAGATCTTTTAACCTCGAAACAAACAACTCCAATCATCCCCTGCAATCCCCTGTCTAATTCCAACAACATAGGCCTTGCCCCAATTTAGAACTTGAAACTGTGGACCAATTTTGTCCCTCCCATAACTATTTTAAAATTAATAAAACTCTAATCACTTTTCCCAAAATGCTCCCCCACTTTATCTCCGTTACTATCCTATTTCCCAACAGTAGGTCGCGTTTGTCCCTTCCTGAGTAGGTTACTCTATATATTGACTCTGAAAACTTTCCTGAACACACTTAACAAATTGCGTTCCATCTAAATCCTGAACCAACTGGAAATCCCAGTCTATGTTAGGAAAATTGAAATCACCTATTATAACAACTCTATTGTTCCCGCAAGTCTCCCCAGTCTCCCTCCATAGTTCTTCCTCTAATTTCCATTGATGATTTGGAAGCTTATATTGCAACCACTATAACATTACCCTCCCCCTCCAACAGTCACCATGACTTAACCAGAAGGATGGGTCTAACTGGATGAGTCAGGATTTGAAGGGGCAAATCAGAAGAACGAAAACAAAAAAATAAAGGTATTGCCAAATGTTTAGTTCTCTCACATTTGCAATCCAACTCACATAATCAGCCCATCCATGATACTTTCAGGATGGAGCACTGCATAGATCCAGCTAGTGTACTGCTGAATGCAACCCAGCAATATCCAGAATGGAACACTCTGCAGCCCACACCAATGCTGGATCAATAATCATGGGTTAAATATCCAGAACTATTGGTATTTAAACTGTTTCGATTTACATCTGTCCATCGCAGTTATTTTCACATCCATGGCACCCCTTGTCAAGATACAGTGGAGTTATTGAGCTGTAAATGGATGGGAGCTGCATATCCTGTCACTTCCAACATTGGCTGCAAGTTTTCCATACTGGACAGCGATCTAACACAGTGTTACCAAACAATGCAACAGCCTGGGTTTATATATAAATGAACCAATGCGGTCTGCACAACTTCCCAAGTTGTTACAACATCTGAGTCTGCAACATGGCCAACAAATGGAGCAGAGGCTGCAGAGAGAGGAGACTCTGTAGAAATGGAATGAGGGAATCACTATCAGATCCGCCATGGTCTTAGTGAATGGTGGGGCAGGATTGAATGGACCACTAATGCAACTTACTCATATATTTCTGTTTGTTCCATGCAAACTCCCCTTCTCTCCCAGTGTCTCATATTTGTGGGGAGTGAGTCCCTTCTCATGTTCCTGCGGAACAGGATCCTCGGGCGTCACTAGCCTCCAGATTTCCGTGTGTCCCAGTTTCGAGCTTTTGAATAACCGCCTTCTGTTCCTGTGTCCCAGTCTCGAGCAGTTGAGTGACACCCTCCTGTTCCTGTGTCCCAGTCTCGAGCAGTTGAATGACAGCCTCCTGGTCCTGTGTCCCAGTCTCGAGCAGTTGAATGACTGCCTCCTGGTCCTGTGTTCCAGTCTTCAGCAGCTGAACGACTACCTCCTAATCCAAGTTTTGTGAAAGTATATGTCCTCCTCCTGCTCCAGAGTAACAGGCTCCAATCGCTCTGTGCTCACTGCTGCTCCTGTGGAATGGAGGTGAGGCACTGAATGGCCTCTTCACATTATTTGCAGCTTTTCTTGACTAAATGCCTGTTTCTGTAAAACACCATCAAAATCTGAATGATTTACTTTTGTATTTGACTCTCAGTAATTGAGAAAACAAGCTGACTGACAGAATTCAGAAGCTGAATAGCCTCCTCATGTTCTCATGCTATACACTGAAGAGTCAATAGACTCTCAGAGATGTACAGCACGGAAAACGATCCTTCGGTCTGGTCATCTATACCGACCAAATATCCTAAATTAATCTCGTTCTCCTTGCCAGCAGTTGCCCCATCTCCCTCCAAACACTTTCCATGCATGTATCCATCCAAATGTCTTTTAAACGGTGTAACTGTACCTGCCTCAACCACCTCTTTTGGCTGTTCAATCCATACACACAGCAGTCTCTGTGTGAAAATGTTGTCCCTCATGTCCCTTTTTAAATCTTTCTCCTCTCACCTTAATCCTTTGCCTTCTATATTTGGACTCGTCTATCCTCGGAAAAGACATTGATTGTTTACCTTATCTGTGCCCCGCATGATTTATAAACACCTTTACGTCCCCCCTCAGCCTCATCACTTGTAAATAGTCCCAGCCTATTCAAACTCTCCCTCTAACTCTAACCCTCCAACACCTGCAGCAGTCTTTCTAATCTCTTCTGTACCCTGTCAAGTTTGACAACATCTTTCCGACAGCAGGCATACCAGAATTAAAGGCAATATTACAAAAGTGGACAAAACAATGTCTTGTACAGATGCAATACGTCATGCAAACGCTTAGACTCAAGGCACGCAAAATAAAGGGAAGATCATCAAGTGCCTTCTTCACTACGCTGTCTACCTGTGACGGCACTTCCAAGGAACTGAGATTCTGCACCACAAGGTGCCTCACAGGGCAGCGATCTGGTTTTAATTCCATCCTTGAATGAATGGCTGTGTGGAGTTTGTAGATTCTCCCCGTGTCTGAGTGAGTTTCCTCCGGGTGCTATGTTTTTCTCCGTCAGTACAAAGATATTTAGGTAAGGGTAGATTGGCCATGCTAAATTTGGCATAGTATCCTGAGATGTGTAGGTGAGGTGAATTATCCATGGGAAATGCAGGCTCAGAGGAATAGGGTGGGGGTTTGTCCAGTGGGATACTGTTTCGAGGGTCGGTGTGGCCTCGATGGGCCGAATAGCCTGTTTCCTCATTGCAGGGATTCTACAATTTCTATGGAATTATCCTTGATTGGCAACTTTCGACAGGACCCTACCGATATGTATTGCTCTGATTTTTTCTTGCTGAAATGCAACACCTCACATTTATCTAAAATAAACTCCATCTGCCACTCATCGGCTCACCTAATCAATGTCCCATTATATTCTGAGATATCATTCTATACTGTCGAATATACCACCAAATTTGGAATTATCTACAAACTTACTGACCATACTTCATATACTCAAGTGAAAATGGTTTATATAAGTGACAAAAGGCAGTGGATGCTCTATTGATCTTTGTGGCACACCACTGGTCATAGGTCTCCAGGTGTAATGAACAAATGTCCGCTGTCACACCCTGTCTCCAACATTCAAGAAAATTTTGGACCTAAATTGCAAACTCTCCCTGGATCCCAGGCAGTTTGACCTTGCTAACCAGTCTATCATATAGAACATGTTGGTTTTCTTACTGAATTCCATAAAGACAATATCCACTGTCCTGCCTTCATCAATCATGTTCATCACTAAATAACACTGAAATTATGCTTGCATTTCTCATTACTAGGAGCACCCACATGCAAGTTTTCTGTGATATGCAAGCTGGCACCCAGATCCCTCTGAACCTAAGCACTTTGAACTTTCTCTCCGTTTCGATAATAATTTATCTTTCTATTATATTGGCCAACTTGAATAGCCCCATATTTATACACTTTAATTTTCCTTGCTAAATGTTGGCCCATTCTCCAAACCTATCCATATGTTTTAAAATCTCTTGCATCGTCATTCCGAAGTAATTTCCCACCGATGTCAGTGTCATCTGTAAATGCGGCATTGTATTTTCTATCCCGTCAACCAAGTACAATAATACCAACGATTGCAAATGGTTGAGGCGTGAGTACTGAAATCCAAGGCACCCCACAAGTTGCATTTGCCAAGACAAAATGACACATTTATTCCATCTGACTACATTTTGTTGGTTAACCAATCCTCCATCCAAGCTCATAAATTACTCCTAAACTCATGTTGTCTGATCTTACTATTTACTCTTTGGAGAAGCGACATATCCGATGCCTTCAGGAAGACCAGAGTTGTTCCAACTTCAGGAATCCCACAATCCACCTTGTTTGTGACACCTTCAAGTAACTCAAGCAATCAATTCAGACACAATTTAGCCTTCGTAAAACCATGGGCTAAAAACAATGACTGCAGATGCTGGAAACCAGATTCTGGATCAATGGTGCTGGAAGAGCACAGCAGTTCAGGCAACATCCAAATTACAGCGAAATCGACGTTTCTGGAAATATCTCTTCATCAGGAATAAAGGCAGTGAGTCTGAAGCGTGGAGAGATTGGCTAGAGGAGGGTGGGGGTGGAGAGAAAGTAGCATAGAGTACAATAGGTGAGTGGAGGAGGGGATGAAGGTGATAGGTCAGAGAGGAGAGGGTGGAGTGAATAGGTAAAAAAGGAGATAGGCAGGTAGGACAAATCCGGACAAGTCATGGGGACAGTGCTGAGCTGGAAGTTTGGAAGTCGGGTGAGCTTGGGGGAATGGGAAATGAGGAAACTGTTGAAGTACACATTGATGACCTGGGGTTGAAGTGTTCCAAGGCTGAAGATGAGGCGTTCTTCCTCCAGGCGTCTAGTGGTGAGAGAGGGGCGGTGAAGGAGGCCCATGTCCTCCATGTCCTCCATCTCCTCGGCAGAGTGGGAGGGGGAGTTGAAATGTTGGGCAATGGGGCGGTGTGATTGATTGGTGCAGGTGTCCCAGAGATGTTCCCTAAAGCGCTCTGCTAGGAGGCACCCAGTCTCCCCAATGTAGAGGAGATCGCATTGGGAGCAACGGATATAATAACTGATATTGGGGATGTGCAGGTAAAACTTTGATGGATGTGGAAGGCTCCTTTAGGGCCTTGGATAGAGGTGAGGGAGGAGGTGTGGGCACAGGCTTTACAGTTCCTGCGGTGGCAGGGGTAAGTGCCAGGATGGGAGGGTGGGTTGTAGGGGGGCGTGGAGCTGACCAGGTACTCACGGAGGGGATGGTCTTTGCAGAAGGCGGAAAGGGGTCGGGAGGGAAATATATCCCTGGTGCTGGGGTCTTTTTGGAGATGGCGGAAAGTTGGCGGATGATTTAGTTTATGCGAAGGTTTGTAGGGTGGAAGGTGAGCACCAGGGGCGTTCTGTCCTTGTTACGGTTGGAGGGGTTAGGTCTGAGGGCGGAGGTGCGGGATGTGGACGAGATGTGTTGGAGGGCATCTTTAAGCATGTGGGAAAGGATATTGCGGTCTCTAAAGAAGGAGGCCATCTGGTGTGTTCTATGGTGGAACTGGTCCTCCTGGGAACAGATACGGCGGAGGCGGAGGAATTGGGAATATGGGATGGCATTTTTGCAAGAGGTAGGGTGGGAAGAGGGGTAATCCAGGTAGCTGTGGGAGTCGGTGGGTTTGTAAAAATGTCAGTGTCAAGTCGGTCGTCATTAATGGAGATCTTCACCATGGATATCCAATCCCTCTACACCTCCATCTGCCATGACCAGGGCCTCCAAGCCCTCCGCTTTTTTCCTCTCTAGACGTCCCCAACACTACCCTTCCACCGACACTCTCATTCGTTTGGCTGAACTGGTCCTCACCCTTAACAATTTCTCCTTTGAATTCTCCCACTTCGTCCAGACCAAAGGGGTAGCCATGGGCACACGTATGGACCCCAGCTATGCCTGTCTCTTTGTTGGCTACGTAGAACAGTTGATCTTCCGTAATTACACCGGCACCACTCCCCACCTCTTCCTCCGCTACATTGATGACGGCATTGGCGCCACACCGTGTTCCCGCGAGGAAGTTGAGCAATTCATCAACTTCACCAACACATTCCACCCTGACCTTCAAATTACCTGGACCATCTCTGACACCTCCCTCCCCTTCCTGGACCTCTCCATCTTCATTAATGATGACCGACTTGACACTGACATTTTTGACAAACCCACCCACACCCACAGCTACCTGCATTACACCTCTTCCCAACCTACCTCTTGCAAAAATGCCATTCCGTTTTCCCAATTCCCATTTTTCCTTCTCCCACCTCACCCGAGTTCCAAACTTCCAGCTCAGACCTGTCCCCATGTCTTGTCCGGACTTGTCCTACCTGCCTATCTCCTTTTCCAACTATCCACTCTACCCTCTCCTCCCTGACCTATCACCTTCATCCCCTCCTCCACTCACCCATTGTACTCTATGCTACTTTCTCCCCACTCCCACCCTCCTCAATCTTATCTCTCCACGTTTCAGGCTCACTGCCTTTATTCCTGATGAAGGGCTTTTGCCCGAAATTTAGATTTCGCTGCACTTTGGTTGTTGCCTGAACTGCTGTGCTCTTCCAGCACCACTAATCCATAACTTCCTAAAACCATGTTGACTCTGACGAATTGTGGTTTGAGTTTGCAAATGTCCTGAACAATGGACTCTAACAATTTGCCTTAAATTACAATATTGTTAAACTTTAGTCGCTCACGTATTACATTAATACAAGTTCTTCCCTTTTGAAAACCTTCACGTTTTCTTTGAAATCCTGTTTTATGGGCACAAGGCTATAAGAGGTCTGCTCCTATTGCTGTGTAAGAGCCATGTATGTCCGAATGGACTCATCATCCTGCTGGTACCCAAACTCGATTGGCTGATGTCTTTCTGGAGTTCAAATGTTGCCATCTCCAAGGCCAGAGAGACATCCTCCTGATGATGCTTTAGAGCATTGGGAGATTATGGAATCTTCCTGTTGCTGGGTAACATTTTAAGGGGCTCATGGGTCTTCTCATACTTCTCCACAACAGGTGGAGATACTGAACGGTCTCCTCATGTATACTGGAGATGGGACCGAGGGATTGATTCGTCTTCTCTTGTTCCCATAAAACAAACACATGTATAAATTACCTCTTCCTTTCTCATGAAAGAAGTCTCAGATAGTTTTTGTCCTTATCCAATTCCCTTGCAATAGGCTCGGTGGGTCTGAATGGCATCCTGTTATCCTAGAGTAACAATCTCCAGTCACTATGTGACCTCTTCCAATTCCTATGTTACAGACTTGAGGAGGCTGAATGGACTGCTCCTGTTGCTTTTTAACAGGATACTGGTGCAGCATGGCCTACTGTTACAGGCTCGAGTGGCTGATTGGCCTCCTTCTGTAAATGTATATCAGGCTCCAGGGACTGAATAGCCTCGTCCTGTTTTGGTGTATCAGGGTCGAAGGCCTGAATATCCTCCTGTTGTTCCTGTGTAACAGGCTGGAGAACGGAATGGATTCCTCCACTATCTGTGTAATTCCCTTCACTTGTTAACTCCTTCTGTCAACTTTGTTCAAATAAGATCATCTTTATTTTTTGTAAACTCCAATGGCTACTGGGTCAACCTGATCATCCTTTTGTTATAAGCTAGCACCTTCATTGCAGGAATCAGTTGAGGGAATCATCTCTGAGCTGCTTCCAATATAACAACATCTTTTCTTCAGAGAAGAGGCTAAATCTGTACACACAACTCCAGATGTGATCTCCCTGTACAGAAGCTGCAACACTTTACCAGCCTACTATAAAGTTCCCACCGAGGTTAGAGCAGTCTCAGCTTTCTGGGTGAATACAGAACATTGTTGGAAGATCATTGTCCTTCACTAGTCCATCAGCACAACGGGAGATCTGGAGAAATTAAAGTTTGAGAAGTTCATAAATGATGTGGCGAGATGATCTCTGCCATTAATCTCCCCAGAGCCCACATCACTCAGATTCCACAGAATCTAGTAAGGTGGAGCGCAAAAACAGCAAGGAGGAGCAAACATTGATGGGAGTGAAAGCTGCCATACAAATGCTGGACATGTTATAAAACAGGAAATGAGATATACACATTTGTGGGTACTTCAGTAATAATGTGCTGTTAAATTATATCTAAACTGTGTTAACCCAATTGAATGCTAATGCTGGGAAAAATGGATTTCATGACCACGTGTGAGATGGTTTACATTAACATTATGTCGAGCACTGAGCTCGAGATCAGGTTATTTAGGAATTGATGTTGAGTGATCAGAAGAGCTAATTGAAAATTTTGCTGTAAAGGACCTTTTGGGAACAGTGACCACAATGTATTTGTTTTCTTTTATGCTGTTTGAGTACACGACAGTTTTTGTTGTATTTGAAGTAACCATTATAAATCTGAGTCATGCAAACCATCAAGGTGTGAGGAGAAAGTCGGGACTACAGATGCTGGAGATCAGAGTCGAAGAGTGTGGTGATGGAAAAGCACAGTCAGGCAGCATACTAAGAGCAGATAAATCAATGTTGCGGGCATAAGCCTTCATCAGGAATGAAGCTTTGGGCCAAGGGGGCTGAGAGATAAAAGACAAGGGGGTGTGGCAGGAGGGAGGTTAGCAGGGATTGTGATAGGTAGATGAAGTTGGAGATGAAAGTGATTGGTGATAAAGGGAAATCAAAACACCTCATCTACTGCATCCATTAAACCCAATGAGGTCTTCTCTACATTCGCGAGGCAGGAGGTCAATTTGTGGATCCTTTCAGAGAACATTTCTGGGACAGCCACATTGAACAACTCCATCGCCTTGTGGCTGAGCACTTTAACTCCCTTTCCCACTCTACCGACGACATGAGGGTCCTAGACATGCTCCATCGCCAAACCCGAGCCACCAGAAGCCTGTAGGAGGAAAGCCTCATCTTCTGTCTTGGGACCATTCAACCACAAGGGATCATAGTGGATTTCCCCATTTCCCCATTTCTCCTAATCCCACTTTATTCCACTCCAACCCTCCAAGTCAGCACCGCCCTTTTGAACCTTCCTATCAATCTAGTCCACCCTCCTCTCCGACTATCGCTTTCAACCCCACCTTCATCTACCTATTAGATGAAAGGAGGCAGCTTAGAAAAATACCAAGTGCTGCAATAAGCCAGTAGGTTCAGAGAAATGTAGGACCCAGCAAAGGATGACCAAGAAACTGAGAAGAAAATCAGAAAGAGAAAAAGCGTGCAATCGAAAGAAAAACATAAAGACTGCTAAAAAGCGTCTATCAATATATGAAAAAAATAAAAGCAAGGTCAAATGTGCAACAGTTGGTGCACGTTCAGGATAATTCATTGCAGAAAACAGAGAAATCGCAGGGAAAAGAAACATTTTGTTTGTACCTATTTTCAGTGAAGAACGTCCAGAAATTCCAAGTGACCATGGGACTTCTGTAAGTAAAGTCTAAGATCATTCTTATAAATGTTGAGGTCATCTTTGAAAAGAAAGCTGGATTGAGTATTTATAAATCTCACAGATTAGATGTACTTCATACAAGAATTTCAGGGGAAGCAACAATAGACATGTTGATTGCATTGCGGATTTTCACTTTAGTTTCCGACACATTCCCGAAAGGCATTTAGCCAATCTGGATAAGGCAAAGGTTACAAATATTATCCAATAGTTTAAGAAAGGATGAACATGGAGAGTGGTGAACTACAGACCAGTTATCTTGTCATCCGCAGTCGGGTGTCTGTTGGACTCGATTACAAAGAACATATTACTAGATATTTAGAAGGTAATAACATAACTGGGGAATGTGAGAATATACCGATGAAAGGAAAACCAGAAGTGGCAAACATTTTTTTAGAATGGCTTGAAGATGATTCTTGTGGACATCGGCAATGAAGAACCAATGTATAACGTATAGTTGGATACTCATTAGCTTTTTTTTAAGAACTCACACAGTAAGCTCATAGAAAAAGTTAAAGCGAGAGATATTGGGAAGAACATATGCAAATGGGAAAGTAACAATTAGGTTTACATTCATGTGAATGTAATTGGAATATAGAGGATGTCGTGCACCAGTTGCATCGAGTTTTGGTAAAATTAAAGTTAGAGTATTGTGTATTGTTCGGAATCCCAATCTAAGAAAGAATATAAGTTGGCAAGCTTGTCTGGCAGGCAAACTCAGCCTGTAACCTCGAGTTTCAAAACATAAGAGGTGGATCTTAGAAACATTGAAAGGACTGAAGAACAGGGACATGAAGAAGTACAAGTAGGTGAGATCAGGAAGTATCCCACGATTTTCTACACGAACGCGTAGAACAGAATAATGAGCAAACAGTTAGTGCCCATTAGAAACTAAAGGGGCAACATGTGTGTAAAGTTGGAGAACATTGATGGATTGTTACATGAGACCTTCACATCTATTTTACTTGGGAGAAGGAGGATGCAGGTACAGAATTCAAAAAGATGGACTGGAAAACTTTCGAACAGATTGATGTAAAATATGAGCAGGGATTTGAGGCTTTGTTCTGTATAAATTTGAACTAATCTCCATGAGTTGTATCACAGGCTGCTGTCGGGCTCAAAGGAGGAAAGACCCTGACTGAATATTTTAATTAGAACCTGACCGTAGGGGATGGGCCAGAGAACTGGAGAAATGCTAATACGATTCCACTTCACAGTAAGGGTGGGAGAGATAGACCAGGGAACTATAGACGAGCGGGTATTAGATCACTGTTAAGGAAACTACTGGAGAAAATAGGGAAGGAAAAAGTCGAACTCCAATCAGAGTCGCAAGGTTTGATCAGGGATAATCATCATGACTTTATGAGAAGGAAGTCACAAACAATGGATTTGATTGAATTAGATTGAGGAGGTCGATTGTTTAGTTTAGTAGGAAGGCCTTTGACAAATTTTCACCTGGGAAACTGAAAAATAATGTAAAATCTCACAATATGAAGGATAACTGGACAAGTTACAACGAAAATTGTCTTAGTGGCAGGAGGCAGAGGGTGGTGGGAGAAGGCTGTTTGTGTGACTGGAGACCAGTGTCCCCTGGTATACCACAGGGATCAGTGCTGAGTCCCTTATTGTTTGTGTTATTCATAACAAAAGAAGATGTGAATGTGTAGGGGGCTAGGTGGAGAGTGGGGGTGGTGTGATAAGAAAGTGTATGTTTGACATAAAGATTGACCGGTTGGTTCGCAGTGAGGAGGAAGGCCTTAAGTTACAGGGAGATGCAGATGGAATGGTCAGATGGGCAGATCAATGGAAGATAGATTGTAACCCTGATATATATGAGGCGATGCACTTTGGGAGAAGGAACCAGGCAGGGGAGGACCCAGTGAATGGCAGCACACTGGGAAGCTCAGATTGTGCTTCTCCACACATCCCTGAATGTGACTGGACAGGTTAATGCTTAAAAATGTGTTGCTGGAAAAGCGCAGCAGGTCAGGCAGCGTCAAAGGAGCAGGAGAATCGACGTTTCGGGCAGATTCCTCAAGAAGGGCTTATGCCCAAAACGTTGATTCTCCTGCTCCTTTGTTGCTGCCTGACCTGCTGCGCTTTTCCAGCAACACATTTTTTAAGCTCTGATCTTCAGCATCTGCAGTCTCCACTTTCTCCTGGACAGGTTAATGGACTAGTTAAGAGTTGGACCTTGGGTGTTGTGTTTCCTAATCAGGGTGTAGATTATAAGAGCAATTCAGGGCTTTGGTTCAGCCAAAATGTAGTATTGTATGTAGTTTTGGGAGCCACATTCCAGGAAGGATGTGATTGTACTGAAGAGGATGCAGAGGTGATTCACCAGGATGTTCCCTGAGATGGTGCATATCAGCTATGGAGAGAGGCTGGATAAGCTCGGGTTGTTTACTTTGGAGCAGAGAAAGCTGAGGGGTCAGTGATTCAGAAGGATAAGATTATAAGCGACACAGACGGGGGGATAGACATCAAATGTTCCTTTTAGTTAGAGGCTAAAGAGCAAAGGAGCACACTTTTAAAGTGAAGAGTTTGAGGTTCAGAGATGATTTAAACGTTTCTTCACCTCGAGGTGTGGGGTTCTGGGATTACTTCCTGAGAGGCGAATTATCACGTGTAACCTCACAATCGTTAAAAAGTACTTTAACGAGCACTTGGAAGTGTCATAACATTCCAGGTTATGAGCCTGCTGTAGGAAAGTGGGGCTAGTATAGATCGTGCTGTATTTCTTTTGACACAGAGTCTAGGCTCCAGTAAGTGCATGTTGTGGAAGGTCAATTATTAAGCAGTTTAAACAGGAAGTGCTAGATTTCTGAAGAGTTATATTCATAAGAGTTATGAGAGTGAACCGTAATAGCTTGTTAAATTATGTCAATGTGAGAAATATGAGAAAACAAGTGCAGTTTCCATACAGGGTTTGTGCGAAGATTTGTAGCTCGGGGGCTCGTTGTTGTGGTTCTGTTCGCCGAGGTGGAAGTTTTTGTTGCAAACGTTTCGTCCCCTGGCTAGGCGACATCATCAGTGCTCTGGAGCCTCCTATGAAGCGCTTCTTTGATGTTTCTTCCGGGATTTATAGTGGTCTGTCCTTACCGCTTCCGGGTGTCAGTTTCAGCTGTGCGCTGTAGTGGTTGGTATATTGGGTCCAGGTCGATGTGTTTGTTGATGGAGTTTGGGGATGAATACCATGCCTCTAGGAATTCCCTGGCTGTTCTCTGTCTGGCTTGCCCTATGATAGTAGTGTTTTCCCAGTCGAATTCATGTTGCTTGTTGTCTGAGTGTGCGGCTACTAGGGATAGCTGGTCGTGTCGTTTTGTGGCTAGTTGATGTTCATGTATGCGGATTGTTAGCTGTCTTCCTGTTTGTCCTATATAGTGTCTTGTGCAGTCCTTGCATAGTATTGTGTAAACTACATTAGTTTTGCTCATGTTGGGTATCGGGTCCTTTGTTCTAGTAAGTTGTTGGTTTGTGTGCCGTTATGAGTCCTAAGGGTCGCAGTAGTCTGGCTGTCAGTTCTGAAACGCTCCTGATGTATGGTAGTGTGGCTAGTCCTTTTGGTTGTGGCATGTCCTCGTTCCGTGGTCTATCTCTTAGGCATCTGTTGATAAAGTTTCGTGGGTATCCGTTTTTGGCGAATACCTTGTATAGGTGTTCCTCTTCCTCTTTTCGCAGTTTTGGTGTACTGCAGTGTGTTGTGGCTCTTTTGAATAGTGTCCTGTGCAGCTTCGTTTGTGTGTGTTGGGGTGGTTACTTTCATAGTTTAGGACTTGGACCAACATCTACCAAATGAAAGATTCTGACCCCACACCACAACTCACCAATAGAATAAATAACACACTAAGGAATCTACAAAAAAACGGACAGATAACCAAAGCTGACCTACAAAGAATGAAACCGGAAAGCAACAACACCCCCAGATTCTATGGACTACCCAAAGTACACAAACCAGACATCCCACTCAGACCCATAGTATCAATACCAGGGACACCAGCATACAAACTGGCCAAAGAACTACAACAGAAACTGAAACATCTGGTCAGCGGATCCAAACACTCCATACAATCAACACAGGAATTATTGGACGTCATCAGGAATACACACATAGACAAAGAAGAAACCATGATCTCATTCGACGTAACGGCACTGTTCACTTCGATTGACAAAACCCTAGCCAGAGAAACAATAGCCAACCTACTGGACATACAGAACAGAAAACAGGAGGCCGAACCTATCAACTTAAACTATTTGACTTATGCCTCACTACACACTTTACATTCAACAATCAGGTATATGAACAAATCAACGGAACACCCATGGGATCACCAATCTCGGGACTCATAGCAGAGGCAGTTATGCAAAGGTAAGAACAAACAACCCTACCAGAAATATAACCCAAACTCTGGGTCAGATATGTCGATGACATGTTTGTAATCATCGAAAACACATAAATAGAAAAAAAACACACCGGATCATCAACGCCACACTCACAGGAATCCAATTCACGAGAGAAGAAGAAAAGGATAGCCACATCCCATTCCTAGACGTGTTAGTACAGAGAACACCAACGGAGAATTCACAACAAGGGTACACAGGAAAACAACACACACAGACCAAGTCCTAAACTATGAAAGTAACCACCCCAACACACACAAACGAAGCTGCATCAGGACACTATTCAAAAGAGCCACAACACACTGCAGTACACCAGAACTGCGAAAAGAGGAAGCAGAACACCTATATAAGGTATTCGCCAAAAACGGAGACCCACGCAAGTTTATCAACAGATGCCTAAGAGATAGACCACGGAACGAGGACATGCCACAACCAAAAGGACTAGCCACACTACCATACATCAGGAGCGTTTCAGAACTGACAGCCAGACTACTGCGACCCTTAGGACTCATAACGGCACACAAACCAACAGCCACGCTCAGACAACAACTTACTAGAACAAAGGACCCGATACCCTACATGAGCAAAACTAATGTAGTTTACAAAATACCATGCAAGGACTGCACAAAACACTATATAGGACAAACAGGAAGACAGCTAACAATCCGCATACATGAACATCAACTAGCCACGAAACGACATGACCAGCTATCCCTAGTAGCCACACACTCAGACAACAAGCAAAATGAATTCGACTGGGAAAACACTACTATCATAGGGCAAGCCAGACAGAGAACAGCCAGGGAATTCCTAGAGGCATGGCATTCATCCACAAACTCCATCAACAAACACATCGACCTGGACCCAATATACCAACCACTACAGCGCACAGCTGAAACTGACACCCGGAAGCGGCAAGGACAGACCACTATAAATCCCGGAAGAAACATCAAAGAAGCGCTTCATAGGAGGCTCCAGAGCACTGATGATGTCGCCTAGCCAGGGGACGAAACGTTTGCAACAAAAAATTCCACCTCGGCGAACAGAACCACAACAGTTTCCTTACAGTTTGAAACCAGAGAATGGAGAATGGGGAACAGGGAAATGGCAGAACTATGAAGCTACTACTTCAGTTCTGCCGTCACAAAACTTTCTAACAATACTAGGAAAACCTAGTCTGGTGTGGGAAAATGTTAGAGTACATGGAACATAGAACATAGTAAGTAAATGGTTTAGCAGAAAGTAATGGTCATAGGCAACATTAACATAGATTTAATGAAATGGGAATTATGTTTGAGAAACAAACTGGAAGACAAATGAAAGAGAAGCAATGGATGTAAAACATTTTGATTTTTAGAAAAATGTTGGTAAAGCTCCAAGCCCAATTTGCAAAATAAATTCTGAGTGGATTTGGGCTAATATATGGCCATGTTTCTAGAATGGGACAGCTGGCAGGAAACAGTTAAATGAAATAAACAGACTCGTCAAGCAACAGCCTGACATTGTCTGTAAGGGATGATTCTGTGAGTAAGACTATGTCCCAGACACCCCATCACCTTCCCCGGATATCTCCTGTCTCATCAGCAGGACGGACACAACAGAAGTGGCGGCACAATGGGATACAGTTGGAAGGGAATTGCTCTGGGAATCCTCAAAAGTGACTCCGTATCCCATGAAGCTTCATGGGATTAGATTACACATGGGAAAGGAAACCTCCTGCTGATTACCATGTACCAGCCTCTCTCAACTGATGAAAAAGTACTCCTCCACGCTGACCAACACTTGGAGGAAGCACTGAGGGTAGTACGGACGCAAGATGTACTCTGGGTGGGGGATTTCAATGTTCACCACCGAGAGGATCTCAGCTACATCATCACTAATCGAACTGGCCGGGTTCCAAAGGATATAACTGCTAGAGTGGTTCTGCGGCAGGTGGTGAAGGAACCAACAAGAGGAAAATACATACAGACCACAGCCTTACTAATCTGTCAGTTGCAGAAGTATCTGTCCGTGACAGTATCGGGAAGAGCAGCCACCGCATAGTCATTGTGGAGACAAACACACACCTGCACATTGAGAATAACATTCACCATTTTGGTTATACTATAACGGTGCTTAATAGGTCAGACTTCGAACAGATCCAGCAGCTCAAATCTGGATGTCCATAAGGTGTTGTGGGTCATCAATAGCAGCGGAATTGTACTTTCACATAATCTCATGGCCTGGCGTATCCCCCTCGCAACAATTACCATCAATCCAGAGGATCAACCTTGGTTTAATGGAGTGTGCAGGATGGCAGGAGCAGCACCAGGCAAACCTAACAATGAGGTGTCAGTCTGTTGAAACGACCGAACAGGACTACTTGTGTGCCAAACAACATAAGCAGTAAGTGATATACAGAGCTCAGTGATCCCACAAGCAACGGGTCAGAACTAAGCTCTGCAGTCCTTCCACATCTCGTCGAGAAACGTTGGGGACAATTTAACAATTCACTGGAGAAAGAGAATCTGCAAATAACTCCTACCTCCATGATGGAAAAGCCCAGTGCTTCAGTGTATAAGATAAGGCTGATGCATTTGCAACAATCTTCTGTCAGAAGTGCTGAATGGATGATCCATCTCAGCCTCCTCCAGTGGTCCTCAGCAATTCAGTTAACAGTCATCAACCAATTCGATTCAGTCCATGTGATATCCAGAAACGTTTGGAGATACTGGACTCTCCAAAGGGCCCATAATCTGACAACATTCTGGCAATAGTACCGAAAACATGTACTCCATAACTTTGCTACTCCCCTAGCCAAACTGTTTCAATACAGTGACAAAAATGACATTTCCTGATTATGTGGAAAATTACCCCAAGTATCTCCTGTGTAGAAAAACTAGAACAAATCTAAGCGAGCCAATTACAACCCCATCAGTCTACTCTCGATCATCAGTAAAGTGGTGAAAGGTGTCAGTGTTTTTAAGCAGCACTTGCTCAGCAATACCCTGGTCAAAGATGCCCAGGTTGGGCTCCCCCACGGTCACTCAGCTCCTGACCTCATTACCTTAGTTCAAACATGGACAAAAGAGCTGCATTACAGAGGTGGGGTGAGAGAGATAGCCCTTAAAATCAAGGCTGCCTTCGACCAAGTGTGGTATCAGGGGCTTTAGCAACACTGGTATCAAGGGTATTAGAGGCAAACACCCCGCTGGTTAGAATCATACCTGTCACATAGGAAGATGGTCATGGTTGAAAAAGTTCAGTCAACGCAGCTCCAGGAAAAGTCTGTAGGATTCCCTCGGGCAGTGGCCTCGGCTGAAAACTTCTTCAGGGCTGCTTCATCAATTACCTTCCCTCTATTTTAAGGTCAGAAATTAGGATTTTCGGCAATGATTGTACAATGTTCTGCAATATCTGTGGCTCCTCAGATACTGAAGCAGTCCATGTAAAATGCGACAAGATCTGAACAATATCCAGGCTGACAAGTGGCAAGTAATACTCAGTCCACACAAATGCCAGACCATGACCATCACCAATAAAATACAATCTAACCTGCCCCATGGCATTCAATGGTGGTATTATCACTGAATCCCCCAGTATCAAAGTCCTGGTGGGTAATCATTGCTCAGAAACTCACTCGTCTCGCCACATAAACACAGTAACTACAGGAGCAGGTCAGAAGCTAGGAATACTGCGGCGATTAACTCACATCCTGACTTCTAAAAGTCTGTCCATCTTCTACAATGCATAAGTCAGAAGTTTGATAGAAGACTCCCAATTTGCCTGGATGAGTGCAGCCCCAACAACACTCCAGAAGCTTTATACCATCCAGGACAAAGCAGCCAGTTTGACTGTCCCTTCATCCACAATGCTCCACCATCAACGCGCAGCAGCAGCAGTGTTTTACTATCCACATGCTGCAATGAAATGATTCACCAAAGATCCTCAGAGACCATCTTCCCAATTCATGACCACGCTTACCTAGAAGGACAAGGGCTGCACATGTATGGAAAAGCCATCATCTTTAGGTTCCCCTCCAAGCCATTCACCATCCTGACTTGGAAATATATCACCGCTCCTTCACAGTCGCTGGGTCAGAATCCTGGGATTCTCTCCCTAATGGAATTGGAGGTCAACCACAGCAGGTGGACTGCAGTGTTCAACAAGGCAGCTCACCACCACCTTCTCAAGGGCAACTAGGGACAGGCAATAAATGCTGGCCCAGCCAGTGACACCCAGATTGACGAAATACATAAATAGTAATTAAGAGGGGATGGTTGCTGTGGTGTCACAGGGATCAGTGTTTGGGGCCCAGATATTCACAATATTAAACATTGTGTTGCGGGAATCAGATACAATACATCCCAGCCTGCTGACATCACTAACGGATGTGGGATTGTGAGTGGGTGAGGAGGATGTAAAAATGCACTGAGAAGTCTAAGACAAGTGGAGTGAATTGGTAAATACGTGATAGATCGAGAACAATGTGGATAGTGGTGACAGTGTGCCCTTTGGTGGAAACGATAAATTGGTAGCCGACCATTTGAAAAGGATTGATGGAAACATGTTGATTTACAAAGGAACGATTGCTCCTTTTTGCTGTTTCCTTCTGCATAAACCTCTGAGGCCCATGCAGCACAGTGAGTCCTGCAACCAGAAGTCAATACTGGGCATGGCATTGACACGCTGACCAGTGTACACAGACCCACCAAGTAAGGAGCTGTAACATTGAAAAGGATCTGCATCTTGTGCACCAGTCGCTGAAAGCAATATTGCAGAAACATAAAGCAATGAGGAAAATAAATGTTGTGTTGACCTTCATTTCAGGGGGATTTGAGTCCAGGAGTAAAGGTGTCTTACTGCAGCTGTACAGGGCCTTGGAGAGATATAATTTCAAACATTGTGCAGCATTATGTGCAGTTTTGGTCTCCTCACCTAATAAAGGACAACACTGACATTGAGGGAGTGCAGTGAAGGATGACCAGATTGATCTCTGGGATGACAGGTTAGTTGTGGGAACAGAGTTTGGGGTGACTGGGCCTGTATTCCATGGGGTTTAGGAAAATGAGTGGAGATCTCAGTGAAATATGCAAAACTCTGACAGGATGAGACAGATTGGAAGCAGACATGATTATTCCCCTGTCTGGAATGTCTAAAACAATGGGCCACAGTATTAGGTACAGGTAGGTCACACTGCATTGAGATGAGAATAGTCACTGACTGGTGACCCTGGGGAATTCGCTCGCACCTGGAAACCGAGACACTGATTATAAGGATTTAGAGACAGTTAAGAGATAATGGGAGAGCAGGAGCACGGTGTGGAAATGAAGGGTCAACTATCATTACATTTAATTGGGTAGCAAACTCGATGGACCAAACGTACTACTGCACCGCCAATTTTATAGCTTCCCAAGGTTACTCACATTAACGGATATTTACATAATGTGGGGTAATTGCATTGAGGAGATTTTTTCCATGAACTAGAATGGGGGAGGCTCAATGTGTTGTATGACCTACTCCTTTCTCGCTATTTCTGTGCAGTCAGTGGGAAAGCTCTGTAAATGTTGTCACAAGCTCTCAGATGTTAGGATGGAGGTCTCTGCAGAGTCAACAGGACGGTGTTCCCATTCCCTTTTTCGACAATGAGGCTGAGGCCGGATGTTCTGTCCGGTTTTCATCCTTTCAGACCTCGGAGCAGTTTGATACAAGTGAGTGCCTTGATTGGCCGTTTCAGAGACAATTGAAATGTTTATCACACGTCAGGGTCTTTGGAGTCAGTTTTAGGTCCAGGAAATCACGGGAGATTCACTTTATAAAAGTACATTGGAGAAGGAAATTCTGTTTACAACCGAAATTGACGTCAAGGTTACTGTTACTGATATCAGATTTTAGATCTCAAATTTTATTAATTGTCTTTGACTTCCACCCGCTGCCAGAGCATTAGCCTGGTCTGGAATAGTAATGCAGTGACATTTCCACAGCATCACCATCTCCACATGGGGACCTATGGGACACCAAACTGAGCTGGTTATTTCTGTGCTGCTTGACAGTTCTGTCAAAAATAACTCCCTCCAATTTGACTATTGTGACTATACTGAGGGAGTGGTAATTGGTTGGATTGTAATTATTCCCATCTTTGGGGACTGGACAGAGCTGAGTAATTTTGCACATTGCCAAGGAGATGTTAGAGTTGGAGCTTCAATGAAACAGCTTCCCCAGGGACACAGCTTTTTGTGCAACACAAGTCTTCAGATCGATTACAGGAATGGTGTCAGGGTCCATTGTCGCATCTACTGTGTTCAGCTGTTTCTTCATCTCACATGCAGCAAATCGAATTAATTGAAGACTGGCATCTGTGATTTTGTGGACATCATGGTGAGGGTGAGCTGTATCATTGACTCAACACTTCTGGCAGAGGATGGTGCAGATAAAACATCCTTCTCTTTTACACTGATGTGCAGGTCTTTTCCATTATTTAGGATGGGGATATTTGTGGAGCCCTCTCCTCCAGCCATTGGGTTAATCGTCCATCACCATTTATGATTGAATGTGACAGGACTGCAGGGCTTCGTTCAGATCTGTTTGTCAAATACGGTAGCTTTAATGAGTGAGTATCAGGTCAAGGTCCATGTGATTCTGACTCTGACATGTTTACTCACACTCGTCACTGAGCCATACATGGTGTGATAGTAATGACAAACCAAGGTGTTATCCTCTCAAAAAGTTTCAGGTTGTGGTTGAATGAAGGTCTGTTTCTCCCGCTGCTGTGGTCTACAGCACGACATGAATGCAGTTTCCAGCTGCAATATCTGCAATGCAATTCTGTTGTCTGTTCCCCAATTCTCACTGAGACCCATTCACCCATCAGCCCTGCACTCAGTGACATGACCTGGTTTCTGATGCGGAAATACTTCAATTTTCAAACTCTCATTCTGCTGAGGGTCTGAGAGATGGGCCACGAAGAATAATTGGTGGATTTCCTAACTAGATACAAAGGGAGTACGAGAGAGAGAGAGAGTATATAGATATGGAGAGGTGGAAAATGAGAAAACTACATTATCAAAAGAAGTAGATGTATTTCCTTCAATGCTTTGGCAATTCCTGTGTGCTGTGGTCCTTTGTACAGTGCACGTGCAACAGAGCAATATGTTCAAATGCTGGATCTGAAGCCATAACTTTTCTCTCCAATAATATGACAGACACTAGTTTTGGAAAGAACCCAGCAGGCCAACATATCTAATTCCTGGTAGAAGGGGGATTAACTGAAATAAGTTGGGAAACCAGAAACAAGAATTTAAAACACACATCCTGATAAGAATGAGAGACTAGAATTATAATCCCACAAAAGGGGGATCGTTTAAGAAAGGGAAGTTATCACTTCAGATGAGGATCAAATAAAGTTTTAATGCTTTAAAAATTTTATTCATCACGTGCATCGTTTTTCGTTAACTGTGTCGTCGTGTTCATTCAGAATGTGCTGTACACGAATGAAGAATGTTACTTATCTGAACACACACTGATTAAACAGTGTATATAAAATCATTTTTCCTCTATTTCACACTGTCCTGTTGTCATGCTAGCAGGATATATGAACACCAACTGGCCACCAAAAGACATGACCCACCATCACTAGTTTCCATACATAAGGAAAAAGAAGGACATCATGTTGACTGTGACAACACACACTTCCTAGGACAACGCCACGCATGAAAGTTTTCAGAAAAATGACATTCTAGCCAGAAGTACATCAATAAACACATCAATTTAGATCCTATCTCCCTTCCCTTGAACAAAAAACTGGAAATGACATCACGCACCTTAAGAAACCAAGACCCAGAAATAGAAAGACGAGACATATCACCAGTGCCTCACCAGAGACTCTCACTGATGGTGTTACGTAGTCATGGTGACGAAACATCTGAAAACAAACCTCCATGCTCAGCGAGTTTACATACATACTTATTAATTGTTCTTTTTCTCTTAATACTAGAATTTGCAACTACTTTTGTCACTCATGTTTTAACAGATCACGAGGTGAGGTGAGCTTTTCTGGATGTGTAGTTTTAATTAACAGGGGAGTTCAACATCGACATCATAACGGTTTGAGGGCTTGTCGTATGGGAGTTAGACAGATATGAACAGATTTGGGATACAAAAGGTCCCAGCAGATTCCATCACTTGGCAGTTAGTGACCTAGATCTTCAAACAGGTGAGAAAATCCATTTAATTTTGTTTCCTTGTGGTTGGTTAAAATAAAAGAAATGGCTTTTAATATGACTAAAGAGGTTCTGAGGTTTGAAGGTGGAAGGAGCAAAAGATTATGCAAATGTCAAACAGGCTATTTTGAGTGTTTAGGAATTGGTACTGGAAGAATATAGACAGCGGTTCAGAAATATAGATACAGAACCAGGTCAGACTTATGTTGAGTTTGAAAGAATTAAACACAGTCATTGTGATAGATGGGTGCAAACCTTAAAAATGGATAAGACCTGTGAGGCTCGAAGGGAGATTATTCTGCTGGAGGAGTTTAAAGACTCACTTCCAGAGATGGTAAGAATTCATGTGAATGAACAGAAAGTTCAAGAAGTGAGAAGCATGGCAGAAATGGCAGGTGAGTATGCATTGGTGCATGAGATGAAATTTAGTTTCTGGAGCTATTTCATCTTGTGGGTGATAAAAATTAGGAGAAGGTGAGAGTCTACACTACAAAACATAGAGAAAGACACACTGGCAATAGTTTGCCACAGGTGTAAAAAACAAGTCCAAGGGGTTGAAATGAAGTGAAAGGCCTCAGGTGTTCTTTCAGTAACGTAGTGAAACACATAAAAAATTACAGTGCCGATGGTTTAAGAAGGGCACTGTGTAAGTGTGTTCTCACTGCAGTAAGTTGGGACACACGGTGCTGGGCATTGAAGGAAGACATTTTGGGAAAAGATGTTGCAAAAGAATTTAAGCCAGTGGCATTAGTGAACCTGGAAAAAGAGACCCTAAGTGGAGCTGAGGAGCTGCAGGAGAGTGCACTGCCCAGGCAGGGGCTGTGTATGGAGTCAGTGCATGATCTCTATAAAGAATTCGCCTCCATAGATAAACCTTACTAAGGAAAAATGGAGCTTAGGGGAAGGACAAGTAGTTATAATTTTCTAAGATACGAGATCTGCTCAGACTATAATAAATGAGAAGTAAGGGACCGGAAAGGCACAACAGATCAGGCAGCATTCGAAGAGCAGGACAATCGACACATCAGGCATAAACCCATCGTCAGGAATGTGGTGGGGGGTAACGGGATCTGAAAGATAAATAAGAGGGTAGGAGCTGGGCTGGCGGGAGGGACACTGGAAGGGCGATAGGAAGATAAAGGTGGGAGTGATTGTGATATGTTGGAGGGGAGGGTGGAGTGGGTAAGTGTAAAGGAAGAGGGCAGTGCTAAATTGAATGGTTGGATCTGGGTTGAGGCTGGGGAGGGGAGATTTGGAAATTGGCGAGGTCAACGTTGATGCTGTATAGTTTGAGGCTTCCAGCTGTCCTTTTACTATCCATTCCACCCTTCTCTCTGCCCTTTCACCATCAGTCATCACCTGCATCTACTGATCACCTTCCAAGCTCCCTTCCACCCAGCTCCACCCCTACCCTCCTATGTAATTCTCAGGCGCTTTCCCTCTCCCTTAACCCCCACTTTCCTGATGAAAGACGTATGCGTGAAATGTCAACTCCCCTACATCTCGGATGCAGACGGCTTGCTGTGCTTTTCCAACCCCACACTTTTCAACTCTGATCTCCAGCATCTGAGTCCTCACTTTCCCTCCCCCTCTAATAGTAAGAGATGAAAGTATTTTCACTCTTTCTGACATGTTACTCAACAGCGTGATAATTTGTGGAATGGGGACAGAAATTAAGCATTCCCTGTGTAACATTAGGTTGGAATGCCAAATCAAGGTTGGGAAGTAACAGTGAGATTGAGTGATGGAGTGTCAGTTCCAGGAATACAGTTTGTTCTTGGGAATGATTTAGCATGATCCAAGGTGGGAGAGGTAGCCCTTGTGGTGGAGAAGCCAAAGTAAGACTAGGGAACTGGGGAATTAAAAGAAAAATACCCAGGGATTTTTCCAGACTGTGTAGTAACAAGATCCCACTGTCATACGTTCCAACAGGAAGGAAAACCGAAAGATAAAAGCCAAAGGAGTTGATGTACGGAAGACTCAGGTAAAAAGGGAGGCAGAGGAGTTGGGAGCTATCTTTACTCACTGTGGGCTACGCTGTGTGATTCAGTCAGACCAAGGGTCTCATTTTACCGCTCAGCTGTTTGATGACGTCATGCATAAAGCAGTTTGATTCAAGTGCGTCCAATCCTGATTCCCAGGGAGCCTTGGAAAGTTGGCATCAGATGCTGAAGACAATATTAACAGCGTACTGTCAGAATTACCCGAATTATTGGAATAAAGTTGTGTCCCATTATATTGCTAGCCATTAGAGATGCTACAAATATATCTACTCATTTTCCTTCATTTGAGTTAATATTCGTACATGAAGTGAGAGGCCCTTTCAAATTAATTAAATATAAATTGACAGGACCAAAGTCGGAGATCTCACACTTGGATTATGTATCTGAGGTGAGGGAGAGATTGGATGAAGTAGGTGAGTCAGCTAAACAGCACCTGAAAAGGGCACAGTGTAGAGTGAAGCAAGTGGCAGATAAAAACACTGAAACTTTAACGATTTCCCGAGGGGATGACGTATTAGTATTGACACCAGTGGTAGCAAATCCCTTCAAGCCAGGTTTAGTGGCCCCTTTCAAATTAAAAAATGTTGAGTCAGTTAAACTATCTGGTAATGATACCGAATATGACAAAAATGTTAGAGAATGTCATGTGAATGAATAATGCTCCGGCCACATTTAAGACTCAGGAACAGAGTTGTGGCCAGATGAACAAATTGTGCAGTTTATCAGTATGATGTAGTGATCTTCAGCAAGTGATTGAAAGCTCACATGTTACAGTTGCCAGAACATGTTGACCGATTACAAGAAGCAAACCTGATAATAAACTTAAAGAAAACAGAATTCGCGAAGGCAGAGGTGACGTTCTTGGGACATTACGTTGGACATGGAAGGTTGATCCAATGCAACACAAAGACGAAGGGCTTTGAGGAATTTACACGACCATCCTCGAAGAAAGAGGTGTTCGATTTTTGGAACTGAGTGGATTCTATCGGAAGATTGTTGCAAACTTCAGCAGCATATTGGCACCACTGATGGATTTATGAAAGAAGGTCACAGAATTGTGGTGGACAGAACAATGCCAGGAGGCATTTGAGAATTTTAAAGCAGGTTTAATCACCCCGCACCAGATTTAGCTACACCAAATATTTTGAAACCCTTTGAAAATTGTGTATGGTGCTCGGGATATAAGGGTTGGAGATGTGTTGACACAGAAAGTTGATGATGGGATTGAGTGGCCAATTGGCTACTTGTTGAAAAAACTCAATATCTACTAGAAAAAAACATACAAAATTTCAATTATAGAAAAAGAATGATTGAATTTCGTACTGGCCTGACAACATTTGAATGGTTACATGACAAATTGTCGCAGATGGTTGTAGACAACAATGACAATCCTGAGTTTTGGTTGCTACTTTGACAACAATTCAAATACAACCAAAGAGTTTGAATAATGCTCAGGATACCAGAAGCCAACGGAATTTGAATATTATTGTTTGGAAACCTGGAAAGCAATCACATTGTGAGAATTGTTGTATCATGGGGAGTGTATAAACCCAGCATTTGAACACTAGAGGGAGAGCTACTGCAATCCAACAGCAGAGTATCTGCTGTAGAGCAGGAGTGCTAACTGGCCAACTCAAACACTCTCTATCAAAGATACATATTCATGTAAAACCTACTTGCAGTAAAAAAATGACCCAGGGAGATCAGCAGCTGGAAGAGTGAAAGCAGCGGGGAAGATAGAGACTGTGTGGTCTTGAGATTGTAATGTTTAACATGGAGGTTGTTGGAATAACATATTTTTACAGAGTTGGAGTCAGATAGTAAGTAGTTAAGAAACAGAGGGGCTTGTATTTGTGAATAGTTGTTGTTTAGTATTCGCTGTTAAAGTTAAGAAACTGACTTGCTTTTTTTTAAATAGTGGAAAGTAGGAGATCTGTGTCACTCATATTTTAACAGATTACGAGTTGAGGCGAGCTTTTCTGGGTGTTTGGTTTTAATTAAGAGAGGGGTTCGACTCCACCTTGTAAATGTCCATCCACGCTAACCCCATTTCCCTGCAGTTGGCCCATATCCTTCTAATCCTTTCCTATCCACGTATTTATCCAAATGCTTTTGAAATGTTGTTAATGTACCCCTTCAACCACATCTGCTGGCAGCTCATCCACGTACCAGCCTTTGTGGAAAGAAGTGGCCCCTCAGTTTCTCTTTTATTCCTTCCCCTCTAACCTTAAACTCATCCCCTCTATTCTCGATTCTCTAAACCTTGGAAAAAGGTTTCACCCTATCCATATCCCTCATGATCTTATACAGTTCTATAAGGCCCCCCCTCAGCCTCCTACACTCTAAACAAAATGTCCTAGTTTGTTCAATCTCTCCCTATAACTCAGACCACTGGGTCCTGACAACATTCTTGTAAACTTCTTATGCACCCTTTCTAATTTAATAATATCCTCCCGATAACAAGGTGACAAAACTGATCACAATACTCCAAGTGCGGCCTTACCAAAGTCCTGTGTAATTGCAACATAAATTCCCAACTTCTATACTCAATGTCCTGCCTGATGAAGGCCAGTGTGCCAAAAGACTTCCTCGCTGCCCTGTCTACATGTGACTCCACTCGCAGAGAACCGTGCACCTGAACCCAATGGTCATTCTTCCCACGACACACCTTAAGGCCCTTCCATTCAACATGAAACTCCTACCTTGATTTAAGTTTCCAAAAGGCAAGACCTCACACATCTACACTACATTCCATTTTCCATTTCTCGGCCCACTTCCTCACCTGATTAAAATCCTGCTGCAATTTCTGATGCACTTCCTCACTGATCATGCTCCCACTTATGTTAGTGTCATCTGTAAACTTACTAATCATGCCTTGTACATTCTCAACCAAACCGTAGGCAACAAACAGCCATGGATCCAGCCTCCATTCTGACTATCATCCTTCCACTAAACCCTCTGCTTCCTGCCATCAAGCCAACTGTGCATCCAATTGGCCTGTTCCCCCAGCATTCCATGCGATATAACCTTCCAGAGCAGCCTGCCATGTGGTACCTTATCAATGGCCTTACTGAAATCCATAGAGACTACATCTACCGCTCAGCCCTCATCAACTTTCCTGGTCACTCCATCAAAGGACTCTAAGAAATTTGGGAAGCATGATCTCCCACTCACAAGTCTATGCTGACTGCTCCGAATCAGACACTGTGTAAGTAATGGGTGCAGTCAATGGTGTGCTGTCCTTCATTATAAGATAATTCGAGTACATAAGTAAAGCCATCTTCCTGCTGTTGTAGAGCCTTGCTGAGAGAGTATTTGGGGCACTCTCTACAGAATTGGTCACCTTTGTAAGGAATGATCTCCTTACCACAGACACGGGTGATGGTATCATGAGAATAGAGTGAAGAGGCTGAGTGTTTAATCTATAGAACTGTGAGAGATTAAAACATAGTGATGCTGAAACACGAGGAGTGGCAGAGATCACTTATTTCCAAACAGACATTGACAGGGAGAGAAATTCCATACTTTACCCAGGATTGATTGGTTTGATTTATTGCCACGTGTACCTCAGTACAGGGAAACACTTTATTTATGAGCAGTGGAGGCAGATTATAGTAAACATGGCCAGAGAGATCATCGGGTGGAAATAAACTTGGACAGAGTAAGCCATACAGGTTACACTGAATTGGACGTGCACTAGACAAGATCAACATGAACAAGATCAGCATTAAATTAACTCTCCCCACCTTATTGGGCAGTCGGCGTGTGAACCCGTACTGAACGTCAGGTTGCTCACAATCCCCAACAGCAGCCACAATACCTTCCATCTGAAACAGGTAGCCATTCCCATCAGCTTCCACCTTACACAGAGAACACCAGGCTGGCTTCTCGGAGATGGAAGGTGCCTTCTTGAGACTTCACACATATGGCTTCCCTCCTCACCACGAGAAAACCAAATTAAAGTCCCACATGAGTATCATGAGCAACAGAGCCATGAGGAACAACGTGGAGCAGTCTGTCTATGCAGCCTCTGCTCCAATTGTTTATCATGTTGGAGCATCAATTAGGAGACACCTCAGACTGCCGATACTGGAGATCAGAGTAGAGAGTCGTTTGGTGAAAACGTACAGCAGGTCAAGCAGCATCCGAGAAGCAGGAGAACCGACGTTTTGGGCATAAGACATTCATCAGGAATCAGCATCAATTGCCTCATTCTGCCCCTGTGTAAGTGCATTGAGGTGGGAATGGCCTCCTACTGATCCTGTGTAAGTGACTCAAGGGACTGACTGGCTTCTTCCTCGTCCGATTGGACTGGGCCAAGGGCCTGATTGTGTTGCCCCTGGTACCTGTATGACAGCTCAATGTACTGACAAGTGTGATGATGCTGTAGCTTTAAGAGGCTTTTTTATCCTGGTTTCTTTTATGAGAGAGATTGAACGATTGTTACGAAGCTGGCTAGTTGAGACCACTTGAGTAAACAGCGAGGGAGGCCTTAGGTTTATTTTAATGCAGTGAATGGGTGTGGCCAGCTCTCACAGATTAGGATCACTGGGTTTTGGTTTCTCAGTAACATCAAAAATTATGGGGGTCTCCACAGAGTTGGAAGTTTCACAGAATGTCTCCTGGATGCTACGCTCTCTGAATTTTCTCTAGATGCTGTTTTCTATTCCTGCATTTTCCTTTTGTGGTTATTGGAATTTCCTATGTTGGACTAGTTCATTAGTAATAGTTCCTAGTTCTATTATTCTGTTAAGTTGTCCAATAGAATTATGTTATTCTAAATTTCTCTTTCTTTGGTTTTATTTCATCTTCCGTGTTTAAATAAATGGTATTTTGCTCACCACTAAGTAGGTTGACCAGTCACATTGCATCTGGAACAGACACTTTACATTTCCTTTAAAATAAGGAAACATTAGAGTTTGGGGTACTGCTTTCAAATATTTTCAATGGGCTCTGGAGTGGTCCATCACACTAGACTCCTTCTCTTCCTGAGTAATCGGCTGGAGGCACTGAATGGGCTGTCCCTATTTTTCTTCAATAGCGTCAATGGGCTGAATGATTTCCTCATATTCCTGTGAAACCAGCGTGAGGTGTGGAATGATCCCTTATTTTACTGTGGCAATGTGCAGTGTTAGGCAGTGCTGTTATATGAATGTTACAGACACGTTAACAGCACAAGCCTCAATGGAGTCTGGTCTTCCTGCACATGGACACAGACCAGTTCAGGAGATGACGGGGGATAAAATGTTCTGAACATTGTGGAATCTTCAGTGACCAACCCCACTTCTGATGTTATGGGGGCAGGGTGGGGGTGGGGAGACATTGATGAAGCAGCTGAAGAAGTTTGTGAAGAGGAAGCTACCCGGAGGATCTCCCACAGAGGTGACGCAGGACTGAGATGATGATCATCTTCCTTTGTGTCATGTTTGATTCCAAACACTGGTGTTTACTCTGATTCCCATTAAGTTCAGGTTTGTTAAGCTCCTTGATGTCAACAGAAGCCTTGATCTCAGGGCCAGTCATTATTACCTGACCCCTTTTGTTCATATCAATAGGCCATGAGATAGGAGCAGCAAAGGTTTTCTTCAAACAGGCGTATTGATTGTCAGGATTTCTCTTCGCAAGAGTGTTCGGGGAGCCAGATGACTGAAAGTATTTGAAGAGGAGGTAGATGGATATTGACCTGTCCGAGAGGTGAGGGTGATGAGGAATTGGGTATGAAAGAGGATTTCAGACCGAGAACAGATCAGCCACAATCTTAGTGAAGGGCAAGGCAGGTTTGGGGTGTGAACGACCTGCCCCTGTGTCTGATGTTCTCACATTCTGTTATTGGAAAGTTAGTGGGTGTTATTTTTATGAATGTTCTGTTTTTGAATGTTGCCGTAAGGGAGACCAGAGGATTTTGTGAGCCATTGCTGGGTGAGGTATGGCGGCTATATTCTCAGTGAATTTGGGTCTACAACATGACCAACAAATGGAGCACAAGTTTCGGAGAGGGGAAGCTCTGTGAAGAGAGATGAGGGGCCTCTTTCATACCCAGCCTGGGTTTTACAATTACATTTCTCAAATCACATCAAAGCGTGTGGGACAATCTTGAAGGGCTGAATGATCTCCTCTGTTTCTGTGCACCAGGTTATAGAAGTAAGTAGTCTCTAAATGCTCCTGCCTAATAGGTTTAATGGGCTGAATGGAACACAGGAACACGGGATTGAGGGACAGGAGTGAGTCATTAGATACTTTGAAAATTCTCCACCAGGCACTAAGATGTGGCTGATCAGGTTGGGGTCTCAGCCCCACTTTCCTGTCTGTGTCCCATTATGCATGACTCACTTCTCTGTCAAATATTTACCTAATGCAGCTATCAATCAATGTGAACATAGAGGCACGATAAACTTCCAGTGAAGAGGATTCCCACTTGAAAGGTCCATTCAGAATTATTCGTCGTTCCTCTGATAGAATCAAAGCGTCATGCAGAATGGAAACAGACCCGTTAGTCCAATCTGTTCACTCCGATCAGATATCAAATCTGATCCAGTTCCATTTGCCAGCATTTGGCCGATATCCCTCGTCTTTCAGATACCTTTTAAATTGTAACCTCCTTCACCACTTCCTCTGACAGCACTTTCTGAACACACACCACTCTGTGTGTGAAACATTTATCTTCAGTGCCTTCTAAATCATTCCCCCTCTCCCCTCCAACCTATACTCTCCTGTTCTGGACTCCCCTAACCTGGGGAGGAGAGCGTGGCTTTTCAGAATATCCATGCCCCTGCTGGTTTTATAAACCTCTATAATGTGACCCCTCAACCTCTGACACTCCAGCGGGAAACACCTCAACCTAATCAACCTCTCCCTAAAGCTCAAACCTCCAGTCCTGGAACATACGTGTAAGTCATTTCTGCAGACAACCGAGTTGTAAGCAGTATTCTTAAAGTGGCCTCACCAACATCCTGGACAGATACAACATGCCACCACAACTCCTATACTCAATGCTCTGACTGATTAAGGCAAATGTGCCAAATGTGTTCTGCACCAGTCTGTCTACCTGCGACTCCACTTTCAAGGAACAATGTACCTGCAGCCCACTGTCCCTTTCTTCTACAACATGCCCCAGGACCTTACCATTAAGTGTATAATTTCTGCCCTGATTTGCCTTCCCAAACTGCGTCATGAAATAATAAATGTGTAATGTATGCGTTACAGAATGCCTGCGTTAAAATGAATGCATTTTTTTCAACAAATACAGGAATTGTTGGAAAAACTCGGCAGATCTGTCAGCATCCAGATGCCTTTTACATGATGTAGTTGTACCAGCCTCCACCACTTCCTCTGGCAGCTCATTCCATACACACACCACCCTCTGTGTGAAAAGGTGTCCCTTAGGCCTCATCAAAAACCTTTCCCCTCTCACTTTCCACCAATGTCCTCTAGTTTTGGACACCCCTCACGTGGGGTAAAACCCTGACGACTCACCCTATCCATGACCATTCTGATTTTATAAACCTCTATTGCTGCGAAATGTGACTCCAATCAACACGAATTGATTTGTCATCCTGGGCCTAAATTCTGAAATGCAATACTGACACCTCTTCCTTCTCCATCAGGTCACAGTTCTAAATGCATTTTAATACGTTTGTTCAGATGT
The DNA here is from genome assembly GCF_020745735.1 of Hemiscyllium ocellatum. NCBI lineage: Eukaryota > Metazoa > Chordata > Chondrichthyes > Orectolobiformes > Hemiscylliidae > Hemiscyllium > Hemiscyllium ocellatum. The sequence goes on from NW_026869319.1 coordinate 2,420,618, forward strand.
ATTATGAAACACAACTCTCTGTGTAAAGAACCCGCCTCTGACATCCCCTCTATACTTTCCTCCAACCAGCTTAAAACTATGACCCCCCGTATTAGCCATTTCTGCCCTGGGAAATAGTCTCTAACTATCAACTCTATCTATGCCTCTCATAATCTTGTATACTTCAATTAGGTCCCCTCTCCTCCTCCTTTTCTCCAATGAACAAAGTCCGAGCTCAGTCAATCTCTCTTCATAAGTTGAGCCCTCCAGTCCAGGTAGCATCCTGGCAAACCTCCACTGAACCCTCTCCAAAACATCCACATCGTTGCTATAACAGGGTGACAAGAACTGGACGCAGTAACGCAGTTAGATGCGGTCTAACCAAAGGTTTATAGAGCTGCAACAAGATCTCACGGCTCTTAAACTCAATCCCCCTGTTAATGAAAGCCAACACACCATATGCTTTCTTAACAACCCTGTTCACTTGGGTGGCAATTTTAAGGGATCTATGTGCCTGCACACCAAGATCCCTCTGTTCCTTCACACTGTCAAGAATCCTATCCTTAATCCTGTACTCAGCTTTCAAATTCGACCTTCCGAAATGCATCACATCGCATTTATCCAGGTTGAACTCCATCTGCCACCTCTCAGCCCATCTCCGCATCCTGTCAATGTCCCGCCGCAGCCTACAACAGCCCTCTATACTGTCAACGACACCTCCAACCTTTGTGTCGTCTGCAAACTTGCTGACCCATCCTTCAATCCCCTCATCCAAGTCATTAATAAAAATTACAAACAGTAGAGGCCTAAGGACAGAGCCCTTTGGAACATCACTCACCACAGACTTCCAGGCAGAATATTTTCCTTCCACCACCACTCGCTGTCTTCTGTTGGCCAGCCAATTCTGTATCCAGACAGCTAACACAGATACCTGTGTTAAAATGAATGCTTTGTTTTAAAAATACAGAAATTGCTGGAAAAGCTCGGCAGGTCTGTCAGCATCCAGATACCTTTTACATGATGTAGGTGTACCAGCCTCCACCACTTCCTCTGGCAGCTCATTCCATACACACACCACCCTCTGTGTGAAAAGATGCCCCTTAGGCCTCTTCAAAACATTTCCCCTCTCACTTTCCACCAATGTCCTCTAGTTTTGGACGCCCCTAATCTGGGGAAAAACCTTGACCACAAACCCTATCCATGACCCCTCTGATTTTATAAACCTTTACTGCTGTGAAATGTGACTTCAATCAACACGAATGGCTGTACTTTCAATAATCCCGGGCCGAAATGCTGAAGTTCAACACCCACACCGGTTCTTTCTCCATCAAGTCACAATTCTAAAACCAGTTTAATCAGTTTGTTCAGATATATTAGAAGAGACTTCTGTGGGATTTATACCTAGACCTTTGTGCCCGGAGGTAGGGACACGAGCACCACTCGGCAATACACATTAAGCTGTAGCATTATTCTCCTGTGTGTTTGTTCATCAGTCTGTTATGACATGCTGTGACATACCTCTGCAACAGGCAGGACATGAATCCAGGCCTTCTATCCAGAGCTAGGAACACTACTACACATGTTCAGGAATTGGAATCAAATCTAGAGCTCTTGCTCGGAGGCAGGGACACTACCCACTACATTACCATTTAAAGTCCCAGCTTTCAGCTTGGTGTGGATTTATTATAATCAGATTACCATTACTGAACAACACTTTTCATTACTGAACACCAGACACGGAGAAAGGCCATAATTTCTGGCCCCAAAACACCAATCAGTATAACCCAAACCTCACGTGTGTCTGCCCTCTGCCTAAAACCATGAAATGATACCAGACCGCTGATTACTGTCCAGCCTCTCCTCCCCACTGACTGTGTTTGCAATCTGTCCCTCCTCCCTCTAACCACACAAGGCAACCCAAGGTCAGAGTCTTTGTGAAACTCAAGGCCGGAGTGTGCAGGCCTCCTGGAGAGGGGGAGGTTATTTTAAATTGAAGGGGGAGGAGGAGGTGGCAGTAAAATCACACACTGTGATGAGGGGTGACAGATGGAGTTTAGTCTGGATTAATGTCAGGCATTGGATTTGGTAAATCAAACAAGAGCAGGACCTATACAATTAAACGTTGGGCCTTTGGCAGTTTTGTAGAACAGCGACCTCGGCCATCAGGTATAATTCTTTAAAAGTTGCATCTCATATCGATAGCGTGGTTAAGGAGGTAAGTATCGGAATGGGGACGTCATGTTGAGGTTGTACAGGAATTGGTGAGACCACTTCTGGAATACTGTGTCCAGTCTGGTTACCCTTCCCGCTCATTCCATAGGCACACCACCCTCTGGGTGAAAAAGCTGTCACTTTTAAATGTTTCCCCTCTCAAATTAAACCTATGCCCTCTAGTTTTTGACTCCCCATACCCTTAGAAAATACCTTGACTATTCACTTTGATATTATTGACCTTGATATTATTAAGCTGGAGAGGGTTCAGAAGAGATTAACCTGGATGTTGCTGGAAATGGAGGGATTGAGCTATAAGGAGATGCCGAATAGGCTGGGACATTTTTCACTGGAGAATATGAGATTAAGGGGTAACTTTACAGAGGTTTATAAAATCATGAGGGGTACAGATAAGCTGAAGGGCTGATGTCTTTTCCCTAGAACTGGAGATTCAAACTGAGGAATATTTTAAGATGCGTGGAAAAAGATTTACAAAAGTGATGAGAGGTAATTATATTAGACTGAAGCTGGCTTGGGTGTGGAATGAATTTCCTGAGGAAGTGGTGAAAGCAGAGACAGTTACAACGTTTAAAGGACATTTAGATCAGTACATGGATAAGACATCAGTTTGGATGGTGCTGTGAGCAGCTGCCCTCTCCCTCCCCCTCTCTGAATGATTTCCTGTTAGTTTTCACCCTCTGCCAATGCCTGTGCAGTGGCGTGGGGAGGCCAGCAGAGGGTGGCATTGCATCACAGAGACTGCCAGACCTGCCCCACACAGTGACACACAGAGACAAACACAGCAATTGTTAGGGCACTGTGTGAAGCTCATCTGGTAACTTAAATGAAACATAAAGAAATGCTCAACTCACCTCGTAAACTGTTAAAATCTGAGTGACAGAGAACTCCCAAATTCCACTGTTTAAATAAAAACATCAATTTATTTTATAACTCTGAAAGTGAACATTTTACATCAACTATTCACAACTCTGAGAGCCCCGATCTCTTAACTGCCTATTACCACCCTCCAATTCTATAGCAGTATACTATTTCAAAAAGACACTTATCAAAATTACATCAACTTAATTTCAAAACCACACAGCAGCTGTTGTTTTCGATGTTTTCTTTCGGCCGTGGATCTCCCTAGGTTATCTTCTTTCTTTTACTGTGAATATGTTTCATATGAAAAGGTACCTTTGATAGAAATTGTTTTCCAAATTCTTGGATCTGTGTTGATGGCATTTGCTGTGTTTGCAATTTTCAAATTGCCTGCGTTTTTAATATCCACAGCATCAGATCATTTATCGAAAACCAATAAATGCAAACTTTATTTGGTTTTAGCTTTCTGGGGCATAATTGAAACTGATTGGTAAAATTCGAATTGTTGTCGAAAGGGCAACCAACTCAGGGATCTATTTCACAGTCAAATGTGACATCCTTTCAGTTGTCCTTGACATTCTGGGTCTGCCATCCTCTCATATATACAGGTGCTTGGAAGCTCTCAGTTCAGTACAGTAGTCACTCTCTCTTAAAGGTACAGTACACACTTCCAAATTCATAACAGTAATACCATGATGTCAATGAAGACAAGCAGAGCATATCCGAATTTCTCGTGCCCCATGGTTTGTCAATATTTCATTCACTGTGTCTGGTGGTTGTTAGATTTTTGTTGGTCTGTTGACAGCATGTCATTGTTCGACGTCCTCCGTGGGAATCTAGCAGTATTTCACTTCCTCGCACTCGTGTGCGGGGGGCAGGATTTTTTGGGGACTGTGACGCTATGAAAATCTCAGTGTCTGTAAATGGCACCAAATCTGGAAGAACTGTGAAGTCTATGAGGACAGTGTCGAGTTCTAACAGTACCATCACACGTTGGAATAGTTTTTGGGCAGGTGGGGATCAATGCAGAGCTGTGTGAGGTGATGAACTTTGGTAGGAAGGACAATGAAAGACAAAACAAAACAGGCTGCACCGTTGTAAAGGGGCTGCAGGAGCAGAGAGCGCTAGGTGTATCTGAGCACAGATTATTGAAGATATCAGGGCAGGTGGGGAGAACAGTAACTCTCACAGATTAGTTTCAGTATCTGAGCTGTATACAGGAGGAGGTGTAGGTGGAAGTCTCCGTGCTCCCTTCCTGGGAGGTGGTGGTGATGATGTGTTGTGAGTCCACCCTCCTGCCCCCCGAGACCGTGGGGATTCCATTTGTACCAGCTCGACACAGAAGGGAGATGGCATCAGGGCCACGGCTTCTAAGTTGTGCCGGGAGGAAACGGAACTGCCAGTGGGTTTAAAGTGAGAATTGCCCTTCACTGAACATTGCTCCTTACTCGGTCGGTGGGATGTGGATGTTTCAGAATCTCCACACGAGGCATCCCGGTCCTCTCTGGCTCATACCAGGGTCCTGCCCACATGGCGGGGGGAGGGGGGCTGAGGGAACGGATATCATGCATTCCAACACCCAGCTTGGCCCTCTCTATCCTATTCCAGACTGTTTCTCCTGGAATGGGAGAACGGGAGGGAGTGAGAGTGGGTCGCCATGCTGTTAGTGCTGGTATAGGTGGGGGACAGGATCATGGTGAGGGGTACAGAGGGAGTCAGTCCACAGTGTTGTATGCATGCAGTGTTATCAGTGTAGGGGGATAAAGTGAGGGAGAGACAGACAGAGACAGAGAGAGACAGAGAGAAAGAGAAGATGCAACAGTGAGAGTGTTGGAGCATGAACCTTATTCAGGTGTCGGTGCTATAACAGATATACCGGGATTGTGATGGAGCAGAGAGAATACGGTGACCCTTATCCTGACAGAGCGGGGAAGGTTATTGATGCTTGTCCTGCATTGCTGGGCATTTCTTCAGACCGCAGATACTGCACTGAGCTGGGTGGAGAGCACAGACCATGCTCAGTGGGTCTGGGGGTGTGGCCAACTCCAGGAGGAGAATGGTCCCCCTCTGCACTAGCCCATCCATCAGGAACGCCATGCCCCAGTCGACAAATCGTGGTGTAATTGCCCCTTATCTGCCATGCTCAGGGTAAACTGTGCAGGGCAGCTCCAAACGGAGAAAGCTGAACCGTGTGCCCATTGGCCTTTTAATGGTAGCACCAGTGTCAGGGATCAGGGAATATCCAGGGGTACCCGGGCAACTGTGAGTCCCTCCAGCAATGATGGATGGGAGAATAGGACTGGTATTGAGTGAGAGGGACACCATGGGGTGGGGTGGGTAGTTAATGAGGTGATTCCGATACGATAGAACCAGGAAACTAGCTCAGCCTCGTGCAGATAATTCCTCTGTCACATTCAAGAAAAATCAAACAAAGATACATTATTGTTAGAATCTGCCCAATGAGTCATAGGTTCTGTTGCAACTAATTCCAGTTACAAAGCTGCAGAACAAATGCTCATCTGACTTCACACCAATATACTTTTTTTCCATCTTTCCTGGGAAGACTGGCTCATGTTACCGGATGCTATCGAAGTGTCTACATTTCAGCATTCTGAAAACTGGGAACACATCCTTCCAAGACACTGTCTCTCAGTCGCCCCCTCTCTGTCTATACACCAAACCCATCCCATGTGGTGATATTTAAACTGATTCCCCCTCCATCTCTGACTCTCTCTGTCAGTGATGTTCACACCCACAGCAGCCCCTTGTCAGAGCACAATATAGATATGAAGCTGTAAATGGGTGGGAGCTGTACGTCCTGTCACTTCCAGCATGGGCTGCAAGTTTCCCCACACTGGGCAGGGATCTAACACAGTGTTACCAGCAATGCACTGTGGTGGGGTACACAGTCCTACATGCTGGGAGGGTTACTGCTCCTGGGTTACAGACCAATGCACTGGGGTGGTGTACACAGTCATACATGCTGAGAGGGTAACTGCTCCTGGGTTACAGATCAATGCACTGGGGTGGGGTACACAGTCCTACATGCTGGGAGGGTAACTGCTCC